>NC_134817.1:41862962-41867962 GCF_046742065.1 Oratosquilla oratoria | reverse complement strand
TTCATTCTGAAACCCGACTGGCTGTGGAACTTACATGGGGAATACTATTTTTGTTTCCTTTGCCTGCACACTATATTCATTTCACCTAACACATTGATAAACCTAATGACAAGAAGAGGGGGTATATGGCCACCATGTTGGATTATGTCTTCTCTGTCTCCGACAATAGCCTTACCGAAAGAAAGAGAACATACCTATTAACCCATTGTGATTTGCTAACGAGTTCCAGGCTATAAACATGATGCATGATGGGAAAATCAATTTTTGATGAAGTAGGTCTATTTGACCTAATATTCTAAAGGCTAAAATAAATTGAAAAGTTGGGAGTTTTTTTGTGCATGAAGGTTTGAAACAGTTTGGATAACAATTAAAATAACTGATAATGTGAATTTCTGGAATGAGAGCAGAAAGAACTCTTCATGATTTGGAGAGCTTCTGGTAAGAACTGGGAAACGTGATGGAGAGCACTAAGGATGGCGAAGGAAAGAGAGTGGTCGGGTTGTGGGAGACATAGATGCGAGAATAGGAACTAGGTTGTTGTTGTTGTTGTCGTTCCCTAGACTGTCTGTCCGAGCAGTCCCGTCTCCCCAAGGAATACCACAGCCAAAACTGGGTTTTGCCACAAATCCTTTATAGAGTGTATGTTGTGTTGTTTGCGTGCATGATTGTGTATAATGCAGTCTTCCATTATGTGTTGTATGGCATTGTGAACAGCTGCCCAGGATGTAACATTTCACCCCATACCATACAACATTTTGACAGGAACTAGGTTGATTGATTGGACAAAAGATTAAAACGGGCAAGGGAAGTGATAGCAGAAGACCTATGTTTAGATTGATTGATTGATTGGACAAAAGATTAAATCAGACACAGGAGGTGATAGCAGAAGACCTATGTTTAGATTGATTGATTGGACAAAATATTAAAACGGACACGGGAGGTGATAACAGAAGACCTATGTTTAGATTGATTGATTGGACAAAAGATTAAATCGGATACAGGAGGTGATAGCAGAAGACCTATGTTCTTGATGAATTATTAAAAGAAAATGTCTGGTTGGAAAATAGCCCTGGAAAATGTATATCTGTATATCAAAACTGGCGGGAATGGGCAGCTTGAAGAGCACACAAACTAAAAAAAAAAAGAAATATTAAGGAAAAGAATAAGGCAAGAAGAAAATTGAATAGAACGAGAAAATCAATTCGGAAGATGTTTTAGCAGAGCACTGCTAAAACATGTTGGACATGTAAAGGGAATGATATGACGAATGAATAAAAAGGGTACATGATTCATGGGTGTCAGGCAGGAGAGCCAGAAACCTGAAAAGAAGATGGAGTGAGGGTGTCTGGGTGTGCTATTGTTTGTTCGACAAAACCTCAGTCTTTGGTGGATCTGCGAACGAGGAAAACTGATATGAATTTGTTTTCCTCAAAATCAACTATTTGTACATGCAATGACAATGAACACACTGATAACGTCACCCTTCTCAATGAATGCATGAAAAAAATATTTTTTAACAGATTGAAATCATCATGTATACAAAAAGAAATTATTCAAATTTGTGATTACCAAAAGAACTTTGTAATCATCCTATATGTACGTATATGATCATACATGTAAATGTACACACAAATACAAGCATTTATGTGCATACGATTACGCAGTGATTCATTTTTACGAGCCCACATTACTGATGCTGTTTTGCCTGGAGAAGAGTTAACGTTCTGGTTGCCAACATTTGCTGGCACCGAACGCACAATACTGGCACCGCTCCTTTGAAAAATTCACTGGAGCTACCTCATACTGTATCTAAAACTCTACTTATGTCCTATAGTACTATTTTTAAGCTGTGAGACGCCTCTCTACACCTTAAGGTTAATAAAGCGATTCTTTCATTATAAGCTAGATGATACAAGCGGCACTTTCGTAGCAGATCTTTAAAATGGTATCATGGAGAACAAGAATGTTACTGCCTTTGATCATACACCATATGATATTTTCTAATTTATTATTGTGATATTAAACAGATGAGACTAGGAGCTTGCCTGGGACCAAATCCATCACCTTTAACCTTTGTACCCGGAGAGTTAATGCAACGGGGCACCCAGTTGACTTTGGTAATTGTTAAAATGAGGTTGAAACTCAGCGCACCCGAGCTTTTAATTTTGTTTTCGAAAGTATTCATTATGATGTCCAAATAAAACTAAACCAGTGTCATACCCTGTAGGTTCGGTTTTGCTCGGATCAATCAAAATGGTCACCGATGACTACCACTTGCATTGGCTGTCCTGACACAGAGCAAAATTGATGGCAGAGTGTAGTTAAGCGTTTCCAGTCGTACGCTGCTATCTTAAGATCCATTTATATTGTAAAAAAAATAGTATTGGAGTGGGGCGGGACGGTAGAACCCTAAAATAACAAGTGTCTCTTCGAATTTACACTGGCTAGAAACCCACAACCTCGCGGTGACTGGCAACGGTCCTCAGCCTCTTCTATGATCTTTATAGGAAGAAACTATTGTCTGTGTTGTATTAATGATGGACTGTTTCTATGTTACCAACTTGGAGTAATTAAAGGAGGAGAGCAGTCGCCGGTTATCAGCTCTCTCTCTTTGTGGAAAAAAGAGGAAATATAATGATGATAGAAATCCTGGGCCTAGGACCGAATGTCATCCCTTCGGGGTTGCACATCCAGAAGGAAATGAGGATATTCGCAGGCTCTGAAGACGGGTGACAGGGAGATCATTCTCTTTACGTCTGTATAATGGGATCATCATTTGCAGGGATTACTCCCAAAATGAGTATATTTTAGTTCTTAAACAATAGATTGTCTGTGGGCATTCAGAAACAATCACAATAACTGACTCCTTGAGTTTCACTGAATAGCCACTTACAGTCCACAACAGCCAGCTTTGGTCCACAGGTCCACCCTTCCTTAGATCTCTCTGAGAAGAAACGTTGGCCTGTTATCTGTGTTGTGTTAGCTTGGGACTGTTTCTGTGATTAATTCGCAAGTAAAGGTAATAGTAGCAGGAGGATGGGAACAGCCACTGGCTCCCCGACACCCCTTTTATGAGGAAAGAGATGGAGGAAATACGGTTGAAGTAAGTTGGCACACACACACACACACAGAGAGAGAGAGAGAGAGAGAGAGAGAGAGAGAGAGAGAGAGAGAGAGAGAGAGAGAGAGAGAGAGAGAGAGAGAGAGAGAGAGAGAGAGAGAGAGAGAGAGAGAGAGAGAGAGAGAGAGAGAGAGAGAGAGAGAGAGAGAGAGAGAGAGAGAGAGAGAGAGAGAGAGAGAGAGAGAGAGAGAGAGAGAGAGAGAAGAGGAGAGAGAGGAGAGAGAGAGAGAGAGAGAGAGAGAGAGAGAGAGAGAGAGAGAGAGAGAGAGAGAGAGAGAGAGAGAGAGAGAGAGAGAGAGAGAGAGACACACAGAGAGAGAGAGAGAGAGAGAGAGAGAGAGAGAGAGAGAGAGAGAGAGAGAGAGAGAGAGAGAGAGAGAATATATCTGTACCCAGCCCGAGGATCAAATGTCAGCCCCACATGGCTACTGGAGGTCCTCGAGGGTGTAGACAGGGCGATGATTCTCTCTGACGTCCATCTTGCAGAAGAACCATTTACAGGTACTTGTCGTCGCTTCCTATTCCTAGAAGTTTCCAGTTAGGTAATGGCTATGCCCCAAAGTTTGAAAACGAGCGCCATACAGAGGATCAGGTTCGACTGTAGTTGCACGAGAAATCCCATAATCATTAATTTGTTTGAGGAGTCTCAGGAATTCACTTGGTACAAGATACCTGCAAGAAAGACGTGGAAGGGAAGTGTTTCCCAATATGTGGTCCATGAAAATGTAAAAAAAAAAAAAAACCTGTTTACTTTAAGTTAGCATAGAATTCCTTTACTAATTCTTTTATTCATTATTTTAATTCGAATTTATACTTTAGTGGTTATTCTTCGAGAGACTGATATAACCTGTCTCCGTTAATACAGTCATCCCAAGATAAAGTGGGGAGACATCTCCTTTGAGTTTGACCTCGACCCAATCCTGGCAGGGGTCATGAGGTCATGTGGCTCTTGCCTTTATACCTCGGCACCGTTTCCTCTTCGCCTTCTGCTGCCTCTTCATAAGAACTGAATTCCTCTCCTCCTGCACCTGGCCATCCCATTGTATTCTTCGCTGACGAGGATCTCGCCCTTCATCGGACACTTGTTCCTCAGGTCTTCGCATTATGCAACACTTCAGCGTACTCCTTTGATCCCGCCGTCGCCTTTGCTCTCACCCTCGGCTCCTCTTACCCCTTCATGCTCATCATCTCCTACTTCTCCTCTGCCTGCTTTCACTCACATTTATTTCCTCTCTTCTTCTCTCTCCTCCCTCTTCTTTTTCTTCCTCCCCTCCTTCTCAATTCCTCTATGTCTTATTCCTTCTCTTCACACCCCTTCCTCCCCATTCCTTCACATCTCTCCTTCTCCTCCTCATCCCTCACATATTTCCTTCTCCTCATCATCATCATCATAATTTTTCTCCTCTTCCTACTCCTTCTCCTCCTCCTCCTCCTCCTCCTCGTGCTCCGCCTGCCTTCGCCTTTGCTCCTAGTCCTTTATCATCTCCTCTCTTGCTCATCCTCTTCTTGCTTCTACTCTCTCCTCTCTCCTTCTTTCTACTCTCTCCTCTCTCCTTCTTTTTCCTTCTCAAATATCGTGTCGGGATGCCTGAGTTTCTTTCTTGTGTCGTTTTACTTTCGCTCATTTCCGTAACTCAGCGTTCTATGACTTTTTGTACATTTTATCTTGAACCTTAAATTCTGTCCTAGCGTCAAATTACTTGTCGTTTGGTTATCTGTGCCTTCATTATTTATTCCTTCCTCCATTCTTACACAGACACTTAATAAAGTATCTCTAATGACTTTCCAGGCGGCCAGACGTTGCTCATAGCAGCTGCAGGTTCCAGAATGTATCACTGCGTTGTGAACGCGTAAGGAAACTTGATACTTTTGAAAAGAA
>NC_134817.1:41858924-41859962 GCF_046742065.1 Oratosquilla oratoria | reverse complement strand
AACAGTGTGTGGGCATTCCATGTGAACAGTGACGTTGTTTGTCTCCGACTACCATGAATCAAAGAAACACGCAGCAATCAGATTAACGGATCAAACTCTCGCATTGGACTAGAAATCCTAAAACATTTAGCTTCACATATAATAAATGTAAAACTCTCATCCCCTACGTTAAGGGTTTTGTAGCGAAATCACAAAGCAACTGAACATATCTAGACCATATAGAAGAACCGTATTTGTGCAGTAGAACGAAACATTAATCACTGTGTAAAAGTAACACATAAGACCTACACACATATCTATTCATCCAAAACATAATGTCCGACAATCAAGAAAATATAAAAAAACAACCTAGGGACATTAGTAAATAAAGCACAATAAGAAATAATTGGGTGCAATAAAGCAGCACTAAATGATCATTTGTACTAAGAAACCAAACTACTTCCTTGAGAACAGCTCATGTAAATATTAGATAAACTGTTCATCCAAAACATAATGTCCAACAATCAAGAAAATATAAAAAACAACCTAGGGACATTAGTAAATAAAGCGCAATTAGAAATAATTGGGTGCAATAAAGCAGCACTAACTGATCATTTGTACTAAGAAACGAAACTATTTCCTTGAGAACAGCTCATGAAAATATTAGGTAAACAATTCTAGGCATCAGCCTTTAAATCCACTGATCCTCACATGGCATTACAAAAAAAAAAGCCCGGTGTAAGGCAACATATAAACATCTCCAGCAGTATTCTACTCAAACATCTGCAACTAATTACTCCTAGTGCCATTCTCTATACTCTTAAAAACATATACACCCTCATATCACAAAACAAAAGCGTCTTAACAGACTACCATATTCCATACTTCACCAAACTCCCAACCCGCACCCAACGCCCCCCCCAAAAAAAAAAAAATAGAGAATAGAAATCATTCCGAAGACAGACAAGAATTGCACTAGCTTGCCTATTTTCACCCCATTACCCCGAATCACAATTTTAACAACTAAGAACTGGTCTAGCAGCATACATCTGAGACAAT
>NC_134817.1:41836424-41846424 GCF_046742065.1 Oratosquilla oratoria | reverse complement strand
ACTTTCAGCTTCAACAGCCACATATGACTTCTTCTCTTGGAAGTCCAAACACACAGGCAAAGGTGACAACCGTTATCTCAAGGCCCGTTATCTCAAGGCCACTGTGGCGACGTGGGGTTCAATTTCCTCTCTGAAGTCCAAAGCAACTTTCAGTGACTGCCAACCACTCTTGGCTGTCGAAGCACATAGGGTGTAGGTAACGGTTTCAGCCGCAGCTAATCTCTTTATTTGCTATACTGATTAGTGAAGAAATCGTAAACTTAATTCTTCTAAGCACCTTTAACCAATACGTCATCTCAGGCATATGGTCAATGCGGGGAATTCCTAGATCACACATAACCATACTGGCCTATCAGAACTTTCCTTCAGAAATATAATAGATTGAATAAATTAATTGAATAAAATAAAGTACAATAGAAAAAAATAAAAAGAATTAAATAAAGTAAAGTAAAATAAAATGAAAGAAAACTAAGTAAAACAAATGATAGCTAAATTGATCAACGAATAGATAGAAGAATAAGTAAATGAATATATATGTAAAAAATATATATAATCAAACAAATTACTAAGGAACATATTGATTGATAAATTAATAAGTAGACGAATGAATAAATGAACAAACAAATATATAGATAAGTCAACATATGAATAAATGAATAGGTTTGTAAGATAAATAAATCAAACAAATTAATAGATAAATAAACAAGTAAATAGATATTTAAATAAATTGATGAATAAATAAATGAGTAGATACATGAATAAGTAAATAAAGAAATGATTAACTGAATGAATAAATATACAAGTAAATAGATAGTTAATTAGAAATATGAATAAAAACAAAAAATCGTCTTGGCTTGATCTCCTTAAATACAGGGACTCGTACGATATTTTTCCTATTTTATTTGACATCATTTTTGTTTTAAGAAACAGGAAGTGATGACAAAGTAAGCAGATAAAACATGATAATTACATTACACACACACACACACACACACACACACACACACACACACACACACACACACACACACACACACACACACACACACACACACACACACACACACACACACACACACACACACACACACACACACACACACACACACACACACACACACACACATATATATTGTAATTATGAAAGAAATCTTCGCCTACCGAAAATAAGCCGAATACTATATTTCAAATGACTAAACCCACTTCCAGAAATCTAAAACAATTTAAGATAAAAAGTTGCTTCTATTGAGAATCTTTAAAATTGAAATATCTCTAATATCTGGAACAAAAACTACTTTCAGTATTTGCTATTTTGTATATTATTTGAATATTTTGTTTCGAATATTGAAATTTTGGAAATTAGAGAAATTTCCAGCAGAGATCTGTATTCAGCAGACATCGGCGGCCGCTCCTGTTTTCATTTGGAGTGAGTCAAGGTGTCGTGCACACTGTCTCCGGTACATTCTTGAGCTTTGTCGTCCCTGTGCTGTAGCTCAGAACATTCTCTTAAGGCGTACAAAAATAAAATAAAAAGATGAGTAGATAAAATCAAATAAACAAATAAATGAACAAAGAAAACAAAATATGTAAAAGACGATAAAATGGAAGGAAAATGAAAAAAAGATAATATATGTAAAAGAATAGGAAGAAATAAAATGAAAAATAAAATGAAATTGATAAGACAGGAAATAGGAATAATAAGAATAGGAATAGAAATAGAAATAGTAATAGTATTAAGAATAAGAATAAGAATAAGAATAAGAATAAGAATAAGAATAAGAATAAGAATAAGAATAAGAATAAGAATAAGAATAAGAATAAGAATAAGAATAAGAATAAGAATATGAATAAGAATATGAATATGAATATGAATAAGAATAAGAATAAGAATAAGAATAAGAATAAGAATAAGAATAAGAATAAGAATAAGAATAAGAATAAGAATAAAAACGAAAATAAGAATAAGAATAAGAATAAGAATAAGAATAAGAATAAGAATAAGAATAAGAATAAGAATAAGAATAAGAATATGAATATGAATATGAATATGAATATGAATATGAATAAGAATAAGAATATGAATATGAATAAGAATAAGAATAAGAATAAGAATAAGAATAAGAATAAGAATAAGAATAAGAATAAGAATAAGAATAAGAATAAGAGTAAGAACGAGAATAAGAATAAGAACAAAGAATAAGAATAAGAATAAGAATAAGAATAAGAATAAGAATAAGAATAAGAATAAGAATAAGAATAAGAATAAGAATAAGAATAAGAATAAGAATAAGAATAAGAATAAGAATAAGAATAAGAATAAGAATAAGAATAGGAACAAGAACAAGAACGAGAACGAGAACGAGAATGAGAATGAGAGCGAGAACGAGAATGATAACAGGACAAGGACAAGGACAAGGATAAGAACACGGACAAGGAGTAGGACAAGGAGAAGGACAAGTAGAAGGACAAAGAGAAGGAGAAGGACAAGGACAAGAACAAGGAAAACACATGAACGAGAATGATAACAGGACAAGGACAAGGACAACGATAAGAACAAGGACAAGGAGTAGGACAAGGAGAAGGACAAGGAGAAGGACAAGGAGAAGGACATGAGAACGAGAACGAGAACGAGAACGAGAACAAGAACGAGAACGAGAATGATAATAGGACAAGGACAAGGACAATGATGAGAACGAGAACGAAAACGAGAATGATAACAGGACAAGGACAAGAACAGGACAAGGAGAAGGACAAGGAGAAGGACGAGGAGAAGGACAAAAAGAAGGAGAAGGACAAGAACAAGGACAAGCACAAGGACATGGACAAGGATGTCATCATTTCCCTGTTATCATCTCCCTTCGAAGCCTAGCGTGCAAATGCGTGCACGCGCACATATGCTAAGAAAGGGTACTCCGACGTCATCGCGAATCTCCCGCGGGAAAATCCAATTGTTCGAGTGACCCAGCTCACCAACTTTTCCTGGCGACGCCCCTTAGTAAATAATAATAGACTCAGTGTATCTCGGGTCAAGCCACCTGAAGCCCTCTACTTGAACAAGCGCCTAATCCGGCGCCTATCGCCATCGCTTAAACTCGAAGCGACGAAACCTTTCATATGTCCATGTTTTGATAACCCTGAAAATAATGTATATAGAAAATGGCAACCCTCCGATGTTTGAACGGAGCTTGCCTTGTATTTGGAGACCAGAAAGCTGTCTGGCACATTAAAGCAAAGAAGAATTTAATTCATCAATGTAAAATCAAACATACTCTCTACATTCTGGCGACCAGTGGAGGCATTCGAATCTACACTCTAATTTCTACAGCGGTGGGTATCAAAGCAGCAGTTCAACACTAATTCCTTCAAAGCACCTTCCAGCATTCCACTTACGGGCTAAAGCACCTACGCTATTCGCCGCATCACCCACCCTCAACGCAAACTGAAGTCAACAACAGCGGCTTCGATCTTCGCTGAAACAGTTGCATACGAGGGAATCCCTCTTAGCGGCATCTTCCACCATCTAACTACGAAGCGAAGCCCTACTACTAAGCTGTGCATCCTACAGCATTTACGACGAGGAAGCCCACTTCGAGACATTCACCCAGTCCCCACGATGAGGAAATCCCCTCCGCGGCATTCTCAGGCATCTACGAGGAAATCGCCCTCCGGGGGCATTCTCCAACACAGCATCTACGAGGAAATCTCCTCCGAGGAATTCTCCAGCATTCAAGACGCCCATCGTCTCCATCACAGCAACCCAGAGACGTTAGACCATCCTTATCCACCACCGCACGAGTTGAAACCCTCCGCACGTCACTGCACCAACAGCTAACGATCATCTTCTACGCGCCAACAATCGTCGCGGCATCTACGAGCTAACGCTCCCCCACTCCCCACATCTACCTGCGCAAGATCTTCACCTTCTTTTCTCTTATTTTCTTATATATCTGCACAATTGTTACATATTTTCTAACTCACAAACAACAATATACTAATTACTCCCCCTGTTTCCAGCAGTGCATCCTTCCATCTTCCCGCCCCACTGCAGCACCGTCATCGACTATTACTCCGACATCATCTTGGGTAAGTAGATATTTTTTCGTTCTCAGTGCCACCTAGGAGCAAAACGGTTTCTAGACATTTTGTTCCATACATGAACGTGTCCAAAGCCCTCTATGACTCGACATAACGACCCTATACACGAAGCCAAGCTACGTTTCCACCAACCATGTCCCCTCCTTCTACTACCAACTCTTCAGAAAACTCACCTCCTACTCAAAACACCATGACAACACAAATTTTTATCACAGTCATCAAAGATGAGACAACATTATTACTCTTCAACGAAAGGAACATTCCTGTACACAGTTTCCTCACTGAGGTTCACTCAGAAATACTACGTAGGAATGTCACAGATAACATAACAAAGATATTCATCTTAACATCCAAAATAGACAAACATGACACATTAGCTGGTGACGTCATTCAGTCTGTCTTATTTAAGGAAACAACATCCCTTGATAAATTTGTAGAACAATTTGAAAAGTCATTTGCTGCTTTTGAGCCACTTGGAGCACTTTCCCCTCTATACTCTTTGGTAAAAACTTACAATCATGGCCCATATACCACTAAATAAAAAGCGGTCAAAATAGCTTCAGTATTTCAGAACAAACTCAAAGAAAGCCTAAAAGAATCAGACTGGGTCTCAGACAACAAAATTTCATAAGAACACGCAGTCGCCCTCATGGCATACTTTCGCCTACTCTCCCAATTATATCCACACTCCAAAAAGCTAGCACCTTTACATTCACACCAGGTATCATATTAGGCAAATTCTCCAGGAAATTCTTTGACAAGGAACAAGTTATCACTCAAATACAAAACCAGTCAGCACCCAGACCACTTACACACACGATAGCACAGATCACACGGCCCCCCTCACATAACACGAGCTCAAGATATATATCACACATGCGAGATTGTTCACGACTACGCTTTCCTCGAAGAACACAAATGTTTTGTACATACTACCACAAACCGGGTCACCTTGTTAACACGTGTTATCACAGATACCCGTCACAACCATCATGTGAGCATCATGGTACATATTTCCACACGAGTGATCGTTGCCGTGTGCTGCTACCACGGAGGCAACACAGATCAGAATCCCCAGATCGCTCTCCTGCTAGACATTCACGTAACACATCTGCTAGACATTCACGTAACATATCTACAAGGCATTCACATAACACATCCCCTTTGTGACTACAGAATACAAAGACTCAGTGAACACCCAGGACCGTTACTACATACCAAGATATTCAATCTTCAACTCTGCCAGTACATACCCTGGATATCCTAGAAATGTCTTCAGATTCCTTAATTTTCAATGCTAAGCCTAGTAACACAAAAACGAAAATATTTCTCTAAATGGATTCCCCAATTAACATCATGTCTGTACACAGTTTCCACAAATTCCACACTGAAACAAAATGTGTCACCATTTTGAAACCTCCCGACGTCAACCTTTGCAAAGTAGATGGTGTACCATCTACATTCTCTTAGCCATTCCAGTTACCACCTACGTAACTGACGTTTATTTTCCTGCTGATATCCTCATAGGCTTAGCATTGATAAAACAACATAATATCATCATTTACCCTGCTCAACATAGCATCATTTGTGCTAATCATTTCCTCCATACATTGCCATCAGCAACTTCTCACAAAGTCAACCACATCAACGTGGCCGAGCAGGCAGAGCTTGATTTAACGTTCTAATTTGTGGTGTTTAGTTATGGTTACAATTTGTAAATACCTTTAAATCAAGAAATGCAACACTACTGTTTATTACCCTAGTTCAAATGGCTTAGTTGGACGCCAGAATAGAAAAATTCTCAATGTTCTACGTCATCTTGCTTCTGATCTTCACCCTTCTTGGGATGAACATGTCCCCGTGATTCAAGCTTGCATAGATAGTTCCATTAATAAGTCAATATCGAAATCACCTCATTTTGTCCTCTTTGGTTCGAAGAAAAGGCTCCTTTGTGATCTTCTTCTTTCTGAATTACCTCCCATTTATAACTTCAATTATTACGTAAAGGTCAAAGTAGCAAATTTTAATAATCTGTTCAAAAGAATACATAATACTCTCCGTCTAACTAGGGACGAAATGGTCTGTTTGCATAACAAATCAGCCAGAGCTCGTACCTTTGAAATTGGAGACATTGTTTACACCCTTAACCACAACCCCACCTGGAAGCTCTCCCCTAAATTCTCTGGACCTATCGTATCATTGGACATGAGTTAATGAACAAAGTTAAAACACTCAGTTTCCACGATCTTACGTAGAGTGTCTTGCACAAAGATCATATCAAAAGAGTTCCCCGCGGCCTCGTCATAGAGACCGCTTCTTCACAGACTCACACTATCCCTGCAATAGAGGACCATCACCGATTCTCTCAACCAAAACCTCCAGTTCCCTTTCCCCGCTATAATATTTGAAATCGAGCAACAACTTCATAAAATGTATATTCTTGCCTAGATGAATGGAAACAATATATATTTTCCGCATGTTCATACACTTAAGTCCATTTCCTTTTATTCATGAATGTTTACCGATACCACCATTATTACACCATTTTGTGTATGTATCTTCATGCCAAGGTCCTGAAAAGGCCTTGCTTTGTTTTGCTCTGTTTTATTCTCTCTTTCATAGTCCCAATCTCTTTAGGATCAGTGAGAGTTAGCGGACCGAGCCATGTTATCATCTTCCTGTTATCATCTCTCTTCGATGCCTAGTGTGCACACGCGCGCACGCACACATATGCTACGAAAGGGTACTCCGACGTCGTCGCGGATCTCCCGCGGGAAAAGTAAATCATCCGAGTGACCCAGCTCACCAACTTTTCCAGGTGACGCCACTTAGCAAAGAATAGACTCAGCGCATCGCGGGTCAAGCCCCCTGAAGCCCTCTACTTGAAAAAAGAAGCTCACAGGATACCTGCGCGGACAAAAGCCTAATCCGGCGGTTCTCGCCGTTGCTCAAGTCGAAGAGACGAAACCTTTCATATATATCAATTTTTGACAACCCTATAAATAATGTATATATAAAAGGTTTCTGGTAACCCTCCGATGTTTGAACGGAGCTTACCTTGTATTTGTAGACTAGAAAGCTGTCTGGTACATTAAAGTAAAGAAGACTACCAAACTTCAATTCACCAATGTAGAGTTAAACTTACTCTTTACAAGGACAAAAAAAAAGGACAAGGACAAATAAAAAACCAAGGACAAGGACAAGGACAAGGACAAGGACAAGGTCAAGGACAAGGACAAGTACAAGGACAAGGACAATGACAAGGACGAGGACAAGGACAAGGACAAGGACAAGGACAAGGACAAGGACAAGGACAAGGACAAGGACAAGGACAAGGACAAGGACAAGGACAAGGACAAAGACAAAGAGAAGGACAGGGAGAAGGACAAGAAGGACAAAGAGAAGGACAATGAGAAGGACAAAGAAAAGGAGAAGGACAAGGAGGAGAACAAGGACAAAGACAAGGACAAGAACAAGGGCAAGAACAAGGACAAGGACAAGGACAAGGACAAGGACAAGGACAAGGACAAGGACAAGGACAAGGACAAGGACAAGGACAAGGACAAGGACAAGGACAAGGACAAGGACAAGGACAAGCACAAGGACAAGAAGGACAAAGAGAAGGACAATGAGAAGGACAAAGAAAAGGAGAAGGACAAGGAGGAGAACAAGGACAAAGACAAGGACAAGGATAAGGACATGAACAAGAACAAGGATAAAGACAAGGACAAAAACAAGGACAAGGATAAGGACAAGGACAAGCACAATGACAAGGACAAGGACAAGGACAAAGACAAAGTAGAAGGACAGGGAGAAGGACAAGAAGGACAAAGAGAAGGACAATGAGAAGGACAAAGAAAAGGAGAAGGACAAGGAGAAGAACAAGGACAAAGACAAGGACAAGAACAAGGGCAAGAACAAGGACAAGGACAAGGACAAGGACAAGGACAAGGACAAGGACAAGGACAAGGACAAGGACAAGGACAAGGACAAGGACAAGGACAAGGACAAGGACAAGGACGAGGATAAGGACAAAAACAAGAACAAGAACATAAAATAGAATAAGAATAAGAATAAGAATAAGAATAAGAATAAGAATAAGGATAAGAATAAGAATAAGAATAGTAATGAGAATAAGAATAAGAATAAGAATAAGAATAAGAATAGTAATGAGAATAAGAATAAGAATAATAATAAGAATAAGAATAAGAATAAGAATAAGAATAAGAATAAGAATGATAATGACAACAAGAACAAAAAAACTTATTCGAGTAAAAACTATGATATATATATGAATAAGAATGTCAATAAAAAAAAAGAGAATAAGAATAAAAACAAGAATAATAAGAAAAATAAGATATGAATAAAGTAGAACAAATGCATAAATAAGATAAACAGAATGATACAAAATTGAAACAAAATTCAAACCCCCCCGACACATTCAAAATGCTTATGGATTCATTTTTGTTTTTTCCCTTCTTTTATCAGGTTATTCCAGCTGCAAATTGTAAAAGTGACTCCACCCACCAGCAGTAAATCACAATTAATTAAAATCGGTCACAATTAACTAACACCGAACGGCTCTTCCTACGTGTGATCGGGAGGGGTGGACGCGTGACCAGTCCTATCACGCTCTAAGCTCTCCCGAACCTTTTTCTGTCCTCATTTCTTTCTTTCCTTTCCTCTCGCCCTCTCTTTTCCTCCTCTCTCTTCCACTCTTTCCATTACTCTCTTTTTATACCCTTTCCTTCCCTGACTCCCTCCCTGAAGGTGAATTTGAAAACCAATATGGACACAGGAAAATGGAGTGAGTTTTCAGTTCGAAGGTGAAGGGGAAAGATAAATCTTGGGAGACAAGGAAATGATACCAGGATAGTTCTGAGGGAATGAGTGGAACAGAATGTGATGGGCAAGGAGGCGAGCACACAGATCCAAAGAAGGAGAGAGAGAGTAACAGTAGAAGGGTCGGGACGGGATGGAATGTGGGTGACAATTGAACTTGTTGTTCGATTAATAAATTAGCATATGTTGGGGTCAGATTGCAGTGGAAGTTCACAATTTTTTTTCCTGTATCAGGGAGAGAAGAAAAGGAACCTACACTAAACATATATGTGATTTTGTGTATGTGTGTCCTCGTGCATACGTGTGTGTGTGCGTGTGTGTGTGTGTGTGTGTGTGTGTGTGTTTGTGCGTGTGTGTGTTTTGCGTGTGTGTGTGTGTGTGTTTTGCGTGTGTGTGTGTATTTGTGTGTGCGTTTGTGGATGTGTTTGTGTGTGTGCGTGTATATGTATGTGTGGTTGTGTGTGTGTGTGTGTGTTTGTGTGTGTTTGTGCGTGTGTTTTGCGTTTGTGTATGTGTGTGTGTGTTTGTGTGTGTTTGTGCATGTGTTTGTGTGTGTGTGTGTGTGTGTGTGTGTGTGTGTGTGTGCGCACGCGCGCGCTCGTGCACGTGTGATTGTGATTTTCTGATATGACCCAAGGGGGGGGGAGGACTGAAAAGAACGCGAGGAGCGAAAAGGGTAAGGATTTTCTTATTCTATAGTGAGAACGTGGTTGTCTAGGTACACGCTCCTCTCTTCTGTGAAACTCCGAGGCTCTCCCCCATCACCTCCATTAAGCGGTACGAACTTCATGACCCCCAACACATTCCCCTCCCCTCCAACCCACAGCTATAAAACTCTTGCCACGATTTGCTGTCTGATACGAAAATCTGAGACGCTTCTTACCGACGATTTACAGCAAGAGTGTTTATCGAAAGATCGATTCCAAGGCATCCAACCCTCTCACAGTCGTGTCACGCTGGGCGGACGCACCTCGTAACTCCAAGTACCCGGGTTCAAGTTCAATGGCTCCCAGTGATTGCCAATTGCCCAGGCTTGTTGGGGGAGGGGGTGTTTCATGGGATT
>NC_134817.1:41818924-41821424 GCF_046742065.1 Oratosquilla oratoria | reverse complement strand
ATGCGGAAAGATACAACTGCGGGTCACTACGAGCATAGCTCTCCTCCCGCAAAATACAACTAGGTAAACACACACACACACACACACACACACACACACACACACACACACACACACACACACACACACACACACACACACACACACACACACACACACACACACACACACACACACACACACACACACACACACACACACACACACACACACACACACACACACACACACACACACACACACACACACACACACACACACACACACACACACACACACACACACACACACACACACACACACACACACACACACGCTCACACGCACACACACGCGCTCTTATACACAAATATGCTATGGCTAGGTGACCGACCTCGCTTTAGAATTAAGTGGACTAGTGTCCAATCTTTTTTGGCTAACTGTGACTATTACTTTCCCTGGGTGCCCAGATACTCTAAACAAAAATAATATTGTTCCACAAATATCATTTGCTTTTATCTATATAAATATCTACTTTCTATTTCATTATTTTATCATT
Organism: Oratosquilla oratoria; assembly: GCF_046742065.1. Classification (NCBI taxonomy): domain Eukaryota; kingdom Metazoa; phylum Arthropoda; class Malacostraca; order Stomatopoda; family Squillidae; genus Oratosquilla; species Oratosquilla oratoria. Next base: position 41,820,886 of record NC_134817.1, on the reverse strand, counting down.
TTCACTCTCACGATGGGTTGCAGCAGGGAAACATTGTGAGTAGATCTTTTACATTTGCCTTGTGATTCTTCGTTCCTTTTAATCAGACGTTCTTTTCTCTGTCTCCCTCTGGTCTATTGCTGTCCTTTGTCATTGATCACCGTCCCTCTCTCCAGCATTGTTTCTTCTTTCTCATCTACTCCACTATGATCTCCCCACCACTTCCAGCATTGTTTCTTCTTTCTCATCTACTCCACTATGATCTCCCCACCACTTCCAGCATTGTTTCTTCTTTCCTATCTTCTCCACTATGATCTCCTCTCCACTTTCACTTTCTCTTCTTCTTTCGCTTCGCCTCCTGCTCGTGTTTACTTTCACCATTTTCTTCTTCTTCCTTCCGCCTTTTGCTTTTTCCCTCTCTGCCAGCAAATTCTCCTCTTCTTATTTTTCCTTCATCTCTTTAGTCACCTCCTCCTCTCGTTTACTCTTCGTCGTCTCTCTTCTTCCTCCTTCCTGCTGCTACTCTTTCTTCATCACCGCCACGTCTATTTCTCTTCCCCATCGTTTTTACCCGTTCTCCTCTTTATCTTTTCCTTGCTTCTCTCTTTATCTTTTTCTTGCTTCTCTTTCTTTTTCATCACTAGGTCTTTGCTTAATCCTCCACCATCCCTTCGTCTCCCTCCACTTTTTGCTCTTTATCTTTCTCTTGCTCCTCCTCCTTCTTCCTCCTTTTCATTCCAACCCTCTCGAGGGTCCTTTTCTGCCTCACTGGAATCCCTTGACAGAGAGAGGCAATACCAATGAGGTCCCCGGCCGCATGGGCGGACTCTTGTTTACGGCTGTGACACTTAGCCTCCTCCTCCTCCTCCTCCTCCTCCTCCTCCTCCTCCTCCTCCTCCTCCTCCTCCTCCTTCTTCTTTACCAGGAAGTTTAGATGATCGGAATCAGGTATGCCAAGACGATGGCGGAATTATCAATTGCTTGTGATCCGCCTAATGACAGCAGATTTCATTCACCTGAGGTGCGGACTCAAGACTGAATTGGGTCTCAGTCGATCAAGGTCCATAAATACTCCGAGTCCAATCCTGAAGCTGAACCGTCATTTGACTTTATTCAAATTCATAGTAAACCTAAGGAGCGAAAGGGAACACTACCGTTAGCGTATCCTAGCCTCGTGTTGGTAATGTATATTCATTTGTAGCAAATCTTACATTGCTCTGTGATATCATCATCAATGGGAGCATAAGTCACGAGAAGGGGTGGGGGGGTGGGTGAGGATCGCTCCCCCCTCACACGCCGACGCCATTCCTCACGGTCTCCGTGAGCTAGTCCCTACGCATCCACCCTTCCCTTCCCATGCCAAACAGCTCTCGGAAGGACGGGTCGACTTGGTCCAGCCATGAGTTGTGTGGGTGTCCCCTTTGTCTCTTCCATCGAGGGCTGTCTCTTGTGGCCGAGACAGCCCTGTGAGCAAGATCAACATGAGGGAAGCAAACTCTCTGGTGAGTCACGAGGAATAATGTGAACATTTAAATTTTGGGATGAAAGGATTGTGCTTTTATAAATAGATTAGAATGAATTAGAACAGAATAGAATAGAACAAAACAGAATGGAATAGAATAGAATAGAATAGAATAGAATAGAATAGAATAGAATAGAATAGAATAGAGTAGAATAGAATAGAATAGAATAGAATAGAATAGAATAGAATAGAATAGGACAGAATAGGATAGAATAGAATAGAATAGAATAGAATAGAATAGGATAGAATAGGATAGAATAGGATAGAATAGAATAGAATAGAATAGAATAGAATAGAATAGAAAAGAATAAAATAGAAAATAATGGAATAAAATAGAAAAGGATAGAATAGAACAGAATGAAATGAAATAGAAATGTATATAAAGAAATAAAACAAAATAAAATAAAATAAAACAAAATTAAATAAAATGAAACAAAAAGAATAGAGAAAATGAAAATAAA
>NC_134817.1:41803924-41811424 GCF_046742065.1 Oratosquilla oratoria | reverse complement strand
GCTAGATCATTACTCATTCTAATGCCTTATGCCCTTCCACGTGGTCAATGTAGTCCTGTTGCTCTTCTACCGGCCTCAGTGCAACGCAAACCAACACCACAGCGCTGAGGAAATGATTCTGATCATACTTACTATATTTTGAGTAGCATATTTTGTTTATCGTAAAGCAAATTAATTCAAAGAAAATATTACTCTGTAAATAAAAGAATATGCCCATCGACCCACTAATCTGAATGAGTTTTTGATCGATCAAGACTGTTCAAATCGATATCCGTATCACATATAACTGAATTTTTACTTAAGTAGCATGTTTCGTTTGTCGTAAAGCAAATTGATTCAAAGAAAATATTATTCTGTAGATAAAAGAATATGCCCATCGACCCACTAATCTGAATGAGTTTTTGATCGATCAAGACTGTTCAAATCGATATCCGTATTACATATAACTGAAGAGATCAACCCTTGTTATACCAAATGGTACTTATTTACCTGAGGCTGCCGTCTGATTGTGAAGCATTTGGTAGCAGGGGGTTGGGAGCTACTCCTATTGATCCTGTAATTGCCTAAATCGATTGCTAATGAGGTGAAACTTGAGGAGGACAAAAGGTTAAAAATCATCTCGATTAATCTGATGACTACCTAGCTTGACTTATATGCATGTTCCATTCGCCAGGCTAATTTATCTAGCTGCGGTCTAGCCAAAATTAAACTCACCATTCTACTCCCATGAAGTAGAACGGGAGAAACTCCCGGTAGGGTGAGCCTTATCAGTTGCGACAAGCAGTTTTTTTTTTTTTTTTTTTTTTTTGCCAATGTTTCGGTCGCCTCCCCGCCTGCCCAGTGCTATCGGGAACCAATGGAAGAAGCAAGCAGCAATTCCCGGAAATCGAACTCACGAACACCTGCTCATGAGTTCGACATGGTATCCACTGGGTTATAGCCAAGGTTAATGGAGTGATTTTTACCAATGTTCCTCTTTCTAGGGGTCTGCTTAAGGCTCCGTGGAAGTGGGGTCCCTCATTCCGTGGGGCCGACCCCGAGAATTCGAGATTGGTGGTCCTTTGGGATCATCATGATCCCTTCCGCCGCACATCGAGGATCCCTTGATCCCTGGCTGTCCCTGCAATCCCTGCAGGGTCGTTTGTCATCGTCTGGTCCACATCAGACACCGAAGACCCCAATAGGGCTCTGCGGATTCTACAGACCATCTCTCTCTGACCCTTGGACGACCTTCAGGTATCGTCCATACCAAATTTCTTAACCTCTTGCTCACGAGCACAGTGGTTCCTCACTGATAGGCTGGTTGTGTTTCGCTACACTATTTAACCTCTTGTTGATCAAAAGACCAAATCTGATTACGTAAAGTGTTTTGTTCTGGCTAATGCTCAAAGGAAATCTTTGATCTGTAAAGGCTTAACATTGTTGAATCAAAATCATTTCAGTCTCTCAGTAATATTAAGATAATTTTAGAATAATAGTTATTTGATAAACCTTATATAAAAGTCGGTATGGATCTGAAAGAATTTTGTTTGGTTCCTTACTTTGGTAATACGTATGTGATGTGTCCTTACTCATCTGTAATAACTTCTCTACCCATTAACGTATAAAGCTTCATTTTCATTGTCAAGAACTACAGCATATAAGATATTTCTCTGCCTCTTGCCATACCATGGTGCACAATCTAATAGTTAAAAGTTTAACTCCTTTCTTAACCGGGTGATACGTTTCCTTTCATCCTGGCTGCCGCTAGGCTATACAAGTTGTGTTCTTTCGGTATCAAAACTATCACTACTATCTCGGATAGTCCTTTCCATACTGCGTGTTACTTTCCTCTTATCTTAGCTGCCAGTAGTCTATTTCCTTCCTATCCGTTCTATCCTCTCGATAGCAAAGTTTAAGGAAATTTTGAAAATGTCTGGTCAAGACTTCATATTTGTCCACTAAAAAAAACAACCTCTAGCGCTCAACAAGTAAATCTACGACTTTCCTTCAATGTTCAAGACTTATTTTCTTCAGTGCAACAGAAATGAAGTGATAAAAACCCCAGTATGAATTGCAAAAATACAAAATAAGATGGACGCAACAAAACTAAACTGGTTTGGACATCTTGAAATAATAGGAAAAGAAAAGGTAGTAAAGATAGAAACGGAAAGCCAGTGGGAGAAGAGATAGAGTAAAATCAAGGAGACGTTGAACGGGTGGATGCGTGAGTTTCTCTTGAAGAAATTTTGAAGAACAGAAAAATATTGTCATATTCAAAAACAGACAAAAATGCAGAATAAGTAGATTCCACTGACAGGGTTTTCTGTATTTAGGATATGAAGTAAGAAATAGTAATACAATGCAATTCAAATCGTCCTTACGGGGCCATTCTGATCCATTACACAGTCAAGAATAGAAAAAGATATGTAGACAGGAGAATCATGGAATAAATATAAAAAAAAAACTGAATAGCAAATGTTACATTACATTGCTTATGTGCTTATACCTCTGAATCTTTAAGAAATTGAAATCATATTTCATTACCTCTGCTTTTAAATTTATTTCATTGACTGACTAAAAGTTTATATCCTAATAGGCTTTTTACCTAATTAGTGCATAAGGCTCACAACCCTTCTTCTACTTTATTCAGATGAAATATTTTTAACACAGTTTGAACGACTTACATGATTATTCTGGCTGTCACAAGGTGAATTTATTCAGTCAAGTGTAACCCTTTTCGTAGCAGATGGGCAAATTCTCTGCAGACCTTCTCCTCTGAAGAGCAGACCTTGTCGTTTCTCTTGGTAAGAGTTATCTTTTCTCCCTCAGCCTCGTCGTCAATATATAAGGTCGATTCACACTCCTCCACTTCTTAAGATTCGTAAAACGGCTTGACGTCATCAGTGACGTCACGGAAACGGCGGTTCGTTCAAACGGAAGAGTTGGTTTAGAACGGATACATCTGGAGGGAAGAGGAAATTTATGCTTTCATCCGTTTCGTTGAGCGAATAAACTAACCCTCTGGTACAATATTTTCTTTCCTTTTTTTCACCTCAGTACCCCTCTTGCACCTGGCCTTTGTTGGTTCAGCACATCTTTACATGCGGTAACTATTACAGCAGTGTCTATTACAGGGATACAATGAATTAAGTTATATGCTCGTAGTACTTAGTAACTCATATTTGTTCAGCCCCCAAAAATAAAAATGTACAGGATTTGTTGAAAAAAATAAAAAAAAAAAAAAAAAAAAAAAAATAGTGGTCCGCATTTTCATTTCTCTTATTTAATTTCCGTTGAAATTTTATCGCATTTATTCATCATCCTTAAGTATTTCAAAATCATCAGAGTGTAAAAACCAGTGCCAAAACTTTCAATGTTAGAATATATATATATATATATATATATATATATATATATATATATATATATATATATATTTCTTTGTATGTCAACCGAGAATACAGGTAGTATTATGCCTTACGTATAGCGCCCTTCTGACATTGTATCAAAAGTCTTTTCCAGCAACCTAAGATGAAAAAATATTTTTGAGTGATACCGAAGGTTTTGTTCAGCTTTGAGGAAAACCCCTATTCTTACCTCGATTACAATGGAGGTAGAGAAAATCAGGACACAGAAAAGTCGCATCGATGACGTCACGTCGCTTGGTAGAGTTTAACGTCTACTTGCTCTTTCCTTTAAAATACATTTGTCCCGCTTCCAATATAACGGTCAAAGTCTTACTTCCACCATTTCTTCAGGTAAGAGTCTGAGACCTTTCCGCACTTTGGAATAGAGTCGAGTCTTCCTCATCCCTCTGGACATAGGCCCTTAAGTACAAATGAGCTCTCTGAGATTTCAGGTTCATTACAAAATCTTTAATTACCTCCCTTCCGACTCTTTTTTGCTCTGAGTGGACCTCTGCTTCCGATGCAAATGTTTGCTACTCATACTTACGTTGGAGGTCAAGCACAGACTCCCCTTTGCAGTTATGAGCTGACTGCAGTTCTTCAAGTGATGGAACGCTTTTGCTACTAGAAGTGTAACGATGCTGTAGGTCCTCCAGTAGATAATTCATAGCTTCTCCCCGTCCCCCAATAACTGATGTTAAAGGAGAAAGTACAGTGCTAATATAAACACCCGAGCCTGCCCCATGAAATTTCAGGGCCATGCAAATGCACATTTCATTTTAGTTGCATTGATACATATTTGATAATAAAATTATGTATATCACAAAGATGTGTATACAAATATGTTGGATAAAAAACACAAATATATTTGTAGCTCTAATTGAATAATGTATTAGAATTTGGTGTCTCTAAATGTACGAAATCATGAAAGAGCTGCAGCCCTGGAAGGAAATATTCTCTCTTAATCATCATAATATATAACTGTGCGCTTGTTTCTTTCTTGAGCAGTCACAGAACTACGCTGTTTGGCTTTTAATTTGGATATCAAGAAAGAAGTGAGGAATCACAGATTTTTTTGACTGTAAGCAAACTCTATACGAGGATCGTAGATTTACTAATGACAAGGACACATTGGTCGACTTCTTTAAAAATCTAACAAAACCTGTGCTTGCTTAGAGACATATTCTAGCTAATGTGGATAAGCGAATAGTTTTGAAAGAATTCTGAAACATTTAAATGTAACTAATAATTCAGTATTGCAAATTACCAATGGATAGTAATAGGACAAATATGATGTATGCGTACTAATTATATTCCTTTTAAATTTCCCTGGATATGAGTATTGATATAATAGAAGTAAGATAAATGCTAGTACTACTATAGAGTAATTTTCAAGAAGGTTAAGGGCATAGGTCATCAATATATTAGTTATTGGAAATTATTTTGTACTCTTAATGCCTTTACAGATCATTTGCTCCCGTAGAAGGCCTCTAACATACTTCGAATGCCGGAGATATTAAACAAAAGGATATATATTTTTGTTGTTGTTGTTGTTGATATTTTTATTTTTAATAAAGATACCAGTACATTTATGTTTGGATAAGAACATTCATTGAATGTGATGTCACATAATTCATATGCAAGAAAATATTCACATGTCGAAAGTGAAAACATTGCAAAACGAAAATGCCATTACACTGGATTAAGATAAAGTTTCAGAGGCAATTTTGTGGTTGCAGCCTGAGAGCAAGTCAAAATTTTGGGTTCAAAACATCACTTCAAAAATAAAACCATGGACATGAGACCAAAAGCATTTTGCAACCTGGAAATTTCGATCGATTTTTTTTTATCAGTTTTCATCTAAATTACGTTTATCTATGAGGTTGCTCATATCACACACACACACACACACACACACACACACACACACACACACACACACACACACACACACATACACGCACACACACACACACACACACGCACACACACACACACACACACACACACACACACACACACACACACACACACACACACACACACACACACACACACACACACACACACACACACACACACACACACACACACACACACACACACACACACACACACACACACACACACACACACACACACACACACACACACAAAACCATTTCATCCTCCTCCCATCATATACGCACTTTAATGTTACACTATATCTCATTAGCGTAAGCGTCAAAGCGTGCTCAGTCTTGGTCTGATAGCCTTGAATAAACTAACCGGAGACAGTTAATATTCATCATCATATGATATATGTTGAAATAAAAAAATTGCTAATAGTCACTTTATACATTTGTTCCCCCTTTTATTTGTAAACGTAAATCTTTCAGTTGTGTCTATGACGGAATATTAATGAATGGTTTATGTTAAAAAAGTAACATTTTACACAAATAAAAAAAAATGAAAATCCTGGAGCGTAGTTGGAACGATAAGCAAGCAGTTCGAGTGAGTATCTGTTACAAGTAGTTCAAATATTTGTCCTCTAGTCGTAAGAAAATGCTTTGATCAAAAGAGAGTTTTAGATTTTCCTTAAACCCGTGAGAATGTAAAATGAGTCAGGAACGTGTTACTTAATAAAAAGACATCGCTTTTTCAATGAGTACATCTGCAGAGCTTAAGGGAAATTACCCTGCAACCTTATATCTTACACTGGTGTTTGAGACCATAACCCATTTGTTTGGTCTCATCTATAAGATTGCTTCCACTCAGTGTTGGTAGAGTATAGAGTCTAGACAAGAACATGCTAGTTCACTCATTAATGTGGAACTGTCCCACTCGACTAACACGACTTGCATATTCATTACAGCAATTGGCGCGTCTCATCATGAAGTCATATCATTATCTTATTTTCTAAACTGAACGATTTAGATTAGTATATAAAACTGGAATTATACTTCTCCATTTCAATTGATCAATCAAACGACATGACGCCACTGGCAAAATTCATTATCTACATCCTTGGGAGGAGTGAAGACATTCCATGCAGTTGAGATAAATCTACTCTAACTCAGTTCTTGTCTGAATGAAGGCATTCTTTGACGTAACTGTACGTCAAGTCGTTTTAGATTATATCTGAATAAGTTTGTGTAAACATTATCAACCATCACCTACCACGCATGTGATCCACATGCTTGCAACATGGCACTACCTCCCCCTCTAGCTGATCTTGCTTTCCCAGAACAACCACCTTACCACAGAAAACATTTAACGAAGCAGAAATTAGACAAACAAGATATAGATGCCCAATGTCACCAGAAAAAACCATCAAACCCCCTTTTATTATACCTATCCCTATTATATTACCCATAATATGTATAACATACCTAACCATACTTATTAATCATACGACTAACCCCCATATATAGAAACTACCACAGTGCATAGAGTAGCAAGGCTAACTCCTTTACTTACGACAACCCACTAACCTTCTATATTAGCCGACGATAATGCAACCAAAAGAGGAGAGCTGGGTAGGTCGAGAGCCTGCCAGCTGCAGGTGTGCCCGAGGTCAAGGCCCGGCACTTTACTGTATTTTGCCCACAGGGCCCATATGTAGTTTGTTATATGTACAACCAGATTCTCTTGTTATGAATAAATAGAAGAAACTCCGGTTTTGGAGTTTATCTCACCCGCATTAAGTCCACCTTATGTAACCTACAACAATCACCAACCAAAAAAAGGGGTTACAGCTTGAAGACTTTGTAATGGTCTTGTTGTGGAGTTGGATGGATTCTGGGAATGACAACAGGATAACAAACGAAACTCTAAGGCTTGAATAAATTCTTGTTTTTTTAGTATGGACTAAATTTTTTCTTTTTGATATGTGTGGAATCGTTTTGGACAGAAACGAGGAAATCTCCAGGGACAGCTTAAGAAAATTAGGTATAAGAATATCAGGTTGGCTAGTATACTATAAGAAAAAAGCAAATGAATTTGATTGGACAATTCTGATCTACAGACGGTTTAGTTTTGGTTAACTGTAGAATATCGCAGATTAAATTAATACATATTCTTTTTCAGAAAATAACGTTCCTATGCTAACATATGCGAACACACACACACA
>NC_134817.1:41796424-41798924 GCF_046742065.1 Oratosquilla oratoria | reverse complement strand
CTCTATTTGTAACGCTGTCGTTACTCAAAGGGATATTTTCCGCAGTAGTGACTAGCATTTCTTTACGCTGATCCGGGACACTTTTAACTAAAAAATTTATGATAGCCAAAATACAGTCTTTACAACTTCGTCACTTCCCGAGGATAGGAACGCTGCGACCACAGTCCCTGTTTTACACAGGACACGAGCCCACTCGTGGGAGAGGGTAAGGATCTGAACAAATCCAATTCACGCTTTCGCCATTGTAGCTACTAGATCAAAATTATAGGATTAATATCGCTGTCACTAGCAAATTTCTCTTGCAGTTATTATGGCGAAAACGTGAAAAGGATTTGTTCCGATCCTTACCCCCTTCTACGAGTGGGCTTGGGTCTTGTATAAAACAGGAATTGGGGTCGCAGATTAGTGACCTTTCCTATCCTCGGGAATCAGATAGATTCCGGGTTTCGAGGCTTTTGTAGCCTCGATGGTCGAGCGGATAAAGACATCGTGAAGATTATCTTATCGGTGGCTGAAGCAGTGGGTTTGAATCCTACATGCGACTATCATAAGAAATATCGGACACACACACACACACACACACACACACACACACACACACACACACACACACACACACACACACACACACACACACACACACACACACACACACACACACACACACACACACACACACACACACACACACACACACACACACACACACACACACACACATATATATATATATATGTATATATATATATATATGTATATATGTATTTAACCACCACGATGCACTTTAATTCTAAGCCATCAACATCAGGAGACCGAAGGGAGGCCAAGAGAGATATAACTTGAGCGCAACATTTTTTATATATTTGTATGTTCCAGTTACATACACATACATGAAATTTTTGCGTTAAACCCATCTCCACTATGATAGTACAATTGGAAGTATACGAACGCGGGAAAGTGATTAGAGATACATTTTAACAACCAAAATACACTTTAATTCTAAGCCATCAACAACGGGAGACCCAATGAAAGCCGACATGCAGAAATTTAAACGCGGTACTGCCAAGGACTGGAACCCAGCAATCACATGACAAGTGCTGTAGTAACTTACCAACTACGCTATCAAGAGAGATATGACTTGAGCGCAACTTTTCTTATATATTTGTGTGCTCGAGTTACATACATATACATATTTTTTTTTTGCGTTTAACCCATCTCCACTATGATAGTACTTTCCCGCGTTTGTATACTTCCAACTGCACTATCATAGTGGAGATGGATTGAACGCAAAAATTTCATGTATGTGTATGTAACTCGAGCATACAAATACATAAGAAAAGTTGCGCTCAAGTTATATCTCTCTTGATAGCGTAGTTGGTAAGTTACTACGGCACTTGTAGGAAACACAAGAGTCTTAGTCTGAATTTATTCCTGAATTTATTCCTTTGAAAAAACATACCTGCGAAATTAGTCAGGAATATACTCAGACTAAGACTCCTGTGTTCTCTATTTCATATATATACATACATATATATATATATATATATATATATATTTCTTATTAAATAACACAGCAAACTGGGCGTTAGTTATCTTCTTATTGAGACTTTCTACTCTTCTAATAACTTTTCTCTCTAAAGGAGGGAGAAGGTATACAATATTTCCAAACGAGTCCATGATTGGGTAGGAAAACTAACATTATACGACGTTTCGCCTATGCATTAGGCATCTTCTGGTAATTTATTCAGAAATAAATACATACTTATATAATACAAAGATAGGTACATTAGGAGAGATCTAGGACTGTGACAATTCATCCTTTCCAGCCCGCTACTCGTGACCCATACAACTCTAGGGTCCCGCACATGTTTTGTTGTATATTAATAAGTGGCATATAGTTTCTTATCATCACTGCCTCCATGCATTTTAATTTTGTTGTATTACCATTCCTGGCGATTATTATTGTGTTCGTGTTAAGGTGTTCTCTTGATATGTTGTTCTTGTGGGATTTCGTCATGTGTGATTTTATTGCCCCGTTCTGCATGTGATACGTGAGTCTCTGTGAAAGTGTTTGTGTTGTGTACCCGATATACTCGTCTGTACAAAGCGCACCGTCTTTGTTGAAATTACAAGTATACTTGTACACGACATTACTCTGTTTTAATTTGTCCTTTTGTGCTGCCAAATTATTCTTCATGATAAGAGATGATGTTCTGGGGTTCCTGTAATAAATTATCAAATTAAGCTTATCTCCTTCTTTTGTAGGTGTACAATTCTTTTTTATTATTTCTTTCAGGACCTTTTCATCTTTTTTATAGCCTGAAGACATTGTGTTCTGGTAGTAAAGGTTAATGTTATTGAATTTACTACTTTCATCTAAAGCAGTGGTGTTGACTAAATCCATTTTAGTTTTTATTTCGTTGTCAATATCTTTTAACGGGAAGCCATTGTTAGTTAAGATTTGTTTTATCCTGTTTAATTCTTGGTGAAGAAGAGACCA
>NC_134817.1:41786424-41791424 GCF_046742065.1 Oratosquilla oratoria | reverse complement strand
TCTTTCTATCCAATCTGAATCTTTTAATATATAATTCATGTCCTTCGACCATCTGTCTAATCTTGCTAAGTATTCTGTGTCTAATTTACTTGTTTTTACTTTCTTTATCATTCTAACCAAAGACCTGATAGGATCCTGATTACACTTTGACATAAAATGTTTAATGAATGTCTTCTTATAAGCTTCATATTGGTTTATATCTTCCATTTGCCGGAAACTTGTTATAACCCTAGCTCTACCTTTCTTAGGATCTACATTCTCTTTTAAAAGTTCTATTTTCCTTTTTTCATCTGTTATAGTACTGCTTACAATAAATGCATCAACCAAACTAAGAGACCTATTAACTCTGAAGGTGTTATCATCATCTGTGAATTTGGGAATTTTGACATTTGAGGTATGAACCTTGTGTCTTAATACATTATTGTTAGTGATCATACCTTCAGTGCTTTTAAAGTCGATTTAAATTGACTGCCTCCACGTACGTCAACATCGTCGTCCCTCGTCAGTCCTTGTTCACTGTTGCTTGTAGGGGCTCTTCCCCTCTTTCCTTGTAGCTCGCTGTACCTCGTTCACTCGTAGTAGTTGCTTGTAGTGTTGTAGAACCCTCGTTCCTCGTCTTGTCGTCCCTTTGAGTTAACATTAGCGTGGTTGTGGTTGCGGTTGTGGTTGCATGTGCTGTAGAATGGTGTACTCGTAAACTTGTAGTCGTAGTCTTTTAGTTTCTTCGGAGCGTCTTTTATTCATTCGGTTCATCCCACCGCTGCCACCAGTGTCGACCGCGCCACTTTCAGTTCTCGTCTCTCCGTAATTATTGGTTTAATTCAGTTTAACTGTTCCCTTCTCTGATATTATATTTCTTCATTCACTTTCCTTTGACCATATTTTGCTGTAGAAAATAAGTAATGCTTCTTGAGTAATTAATGTTTCGTGACACTGTCTGTTAGTTTACGTTTCCTTTTATAGCATACTTTCTCACGTTCTTAATCTCGCTTGTTAAGGTATAACACTAGTAGTTGTGTGTATGATTGCCCAAGAAGAGAAACCACACATCCTTCATCATAGCCAACATTGTAATCAAGAACAGATTTGGCAGCACCATATTCGAAAATGTTTTTGTTCGTCTTCTACATTCCCTTGCCATCTCCCCTTTTTTCTTCATCTTCAGTATGCTCTTCTTCACTCCTCCCAGGGTTACAGGTGGAGAAAAAAAAAAATGGATTGTGTGTGACTCGCAAGCTGGGGAGCGACGTGCTCCTACCTCAAGCTTTGATAACACATTGAGAGACACTGAGGTGCATTGCTAGCTATGTAAGGGTGTGAAGGGTTGCCAGATATCACCATAAACATGATATAGTAAACAAAATAGAACTGGGTATGAAAATTTAGACTTTATTTCAATATACAGAATGGTTTTTTATTCAATGGGGTTGCCAGAGGCTGCCAATAAATAATCTATTTTATTCTGTATAAAAAAAGAAAGGGAATTGAGCTGTAATATTTGGTCAAAGTGTTAACACCATCATAGATATTCTTTTGAAATGTTTACCTAAAATTCGTTCATGTGCCAAAAATTTTTTCGAGTGATTGCCCTCTCGGTCCCCTTAAGACGATGAGCGAGATTATGCAACTCCTTCGCTGCTTATGTTTCCCAAATATCTAATCCGTAAAAGTGAAATTCTCACCACCTACCCCTCTATCTACGTACTTATCTACCTTTATCTACCAGCCTCTTACATTCTTCTTCTTCTTCATTTCTCCTCCTCCTCCTCCTCCCTCTTCTCCTTCTTCTGCTTCTTCCTCGCGTTTTTCTTCTTCGCGTTCTTCCTCTTCTTCTTCTTCTTCTTCCTCTTTTTCTTCTTCTTTTTTTTTCTTCTTCTAGGCAAAGAAAGAGTGAGAAAAGTTGAAGGCAAAAGTGGGTAGAGTTGGAAGGAAATGATCAGTATTGATTTCATATCCTGCCTTTCCCCCTTTTGGAAATGGGAGTGTCCTCTCGCCCTCCCTGTGTTCAATGCAGCCACAGATTTTAATTAGTTTTGGATTACAAATCATTTGTCCCATTAAAATTTAGTCCACTTAAAAACTATACGATCTAGAGTCTAGACTGAGCAAACAATTCCAAGGAACTTATAATCTTTTTTGTACTAAAGACCATTATTGTTTTGTTTATATTTACTAGGAATATTTGTTTATATAAAACCATATAACTTAGTGTGACCAATGAAGTTTACAGCACTGAAGCCTGTTTATCTTAATTGCCTTGGGCAAATGTTCATTTGCCTCCCTTCATGAAGTATGTTAAAAAAAATCTTGCAATTATAATGAGGTTTAAGAATTCACTAGGATCAAAAAGAATAATTTTTTTGCCAACATAGGAGCCACACAGACAAGGATGCATTTTCTTATATAGTATTTTGGTCAGAAAAAAATGAAAGAAAGAAAAAAGAAACAAAGACCATGTGCACCTGCATGTGAGATATGGATAGCGAACATCTTAGTCGTAAATTTACGATATGTGTGAATCATTTTCGACGCAATGGCCTGTCGCAAAGTAAGTGTTTGATTTAAAGAATCACATTTGCTACATCTTCCCAAACGACGCCATTAAGTAAGGCCAATTTTACATACATTCTGAAACACGGTTTTCGTCCTGCGCACAACACCAGAGGAATTAAAATGAGAGAGAAACAACTGGGTGAAGAATGGAATTGGAATAGGCGGGAGTAGGTTTGTGCCTTGGCTGGCTACCTCCCTTGTAAGGGAGACGAGGCCCTTGGCATATAGATAGACACCACCTTTGCCTTATGTGCTTGGAAAGCTAGGGTGAGCGGCAGACCAGAGTTAAGTTTGAGTTCGGGGCAGCACCAGGTGAAGCGTGAATGAAAGCAACAAACCACTCATCATACTGTTCGGAGGGAAATGTCAAGCATCATTCATTTCAAAGCAGCCACGCGTCAAAAACACCTAACAAAAGGAGAGGAGAAATGATAGTTAACTTAGTGTACGTTTATATATTCTATCTATTTATATGTAAATAATTAATATGAATTATTTCAGAACACTTGTATGATGTCCTAGGTGTGAGTTGTGAGCTGTCGTAGGATTGGAGGAGAGCCTGTATAGTTGCAGTTGCACTATACAAGGGAAAAGGGGACAAATGTAAGTATAGTAGTTTCAGAGAGATCAGTTTGTTAAACGTAGTTAGGAAGACTTATGAGAGAATTTTAACTGAGAGGATTAGTAGAGGAACAGAGGGAGCAATTGGTGAGGGACAGTGTGTGTTAAAAAAAAAAAAAATCACGTGGATCAAATTTTTGTGGTAAGGCAGACATGTGAGGAAGCTATAGCAAAAGGTAAGGATTTTTTTTTTGGGGGGGGGCTTTATGAATTTGGAAAAGGCTTATAACAGGGTAGACAGGAAGGCACTGTAGGAGGTTTATGTATACACATATATATATATATATATATATATATATATATATATATATATGTATATATATATATGTATATATATATATATATATATATATATATATATATATATATATATATTTCTGGGGCACAGGTTTTCTCTAAGACAATTCTGGTTGAAATCAACTGCACTAGTTGCTTTAACAATCTTCAAGACTGTATTCTTTAATTTGGAGAATACTTTCCTATTAGCAACTGAGAGGGACTGGAAGTAGTCATTCATGACTCTCAAAAGAATATACGCAGTGTATGCCAACTGGTATATTTTTGCATAGTGATAGTATTCAATAACTATTGACTCCACCGAAACTATATTTTTTCGCCTTGTCGTGAGGCGTCTTCAGGGTGAGGACTGCTTTGTAGGATGCTCTGTTATGTTGAAAGGTCTTCCAACGAATAATGACCGCTGGTTGGATGGGCTGGCTTATAAGGCTCAGCCTGCCTAGCTCCGACGGAATACTGGCTCCTCATTGGCGGAGAGGGGCAGCATGAGATTCTGTCCGGGAGCCAAGGGGGTGGGATTTTGTCTGGGAGCCAAGAGGGTGGGATTTTGTCTGGGAGCCAAGAGGGTGGGATTTTGTCTGGGAGCCAAGAGGGTGGGATTTTGTTTGGGAGCCAAGAGAGTGGTATTTTGTCCGGGAGCCAAGGAGGTGGGATTTTGTCTTCTTCAGTAGCTTAGAATATTCTTACTTTGTGTTTAGGGAATATTCCGAAGAATGTAAATACATTATATTTTATATGTTTGTATTCACACTTGCTCTTCACTGGAGGTTATTACCGGATAACTGGGAGATGTTACTGCGTAATTGAGAGAGCTTACCGGGTAGATCAGGTGGCGGGTTGTCGTATGCTTCGAAGAGCCTCAGTCTACGGGTTGTGACGTTTTGTCGCATGCTTGGATTTATGGTGTTTTGTCTCATATTTGGGTTTGTAGTTGTATATATATATATATATATATATATATATATATATATATATATATATATATATATATATATATGCAAAGTAGACCACTTGGAAAGAGCAACTAACGAAGCAGAGCGCTTTCGTATATTACATCCAGTGCACTGAAGATGTATTATACGAAAGTGCTCTGCTTCGTTAGTTTCTTTATTCCAAGTGGTCTACTTTGCATAAGTGAACACACGTGCCCGTGTTCTTATATATATATATATATATATATATATATACATATATATATACTATATATATATATATATATATATATGTACTATATATTATATATATATACATATATATATATATATATATATATATATGTGTGTGTGTGTGTGTGTGTGTGTGTGTGTGTGTGTGTGTGTGTGTGTGTGCGCGCGCGTGCGTTTTGCAATGAGCCCTTAACGACTTCTCTCTTGAGGAAACGAGTCTCCAGCTAAGGTTTCCTGTCCACCAAGAAAGATGAGCTCCATCCACGAAGTCGCTTTCTCCCTCTTTAACCCTTTCAACACAGTGACAGGCTTCCAGACTTCATGAATACTGCTGTGATGCTGTGGCCATGGACATGTTCTCGT
>NC_134817.1:41773924-41781424 GCF_046742065.1 Oratosquilla oratoria | reverse complement strand
TATTGTTCTTCCTCTCCCAAGAGTGGCCTCATTTCCTCCCTTTTTCCTTCCAACGTTTTATCCCTTCCAATTTTGCCTCCTCGTTTCTCTGCTTCTCCTATTCCTCTTCACCTCCTCCTCTTCCACCCCTTTCGTAAATAATTTCATCCCTCGCCACTTCCTCTTCCTTCTGTCTATATCATTTTTAACTGAATTTGTTCACCCTTCCTCTATCCCTGTACTATTTCTTTCTTTCTTTTCTTTCCATCTTCATTCCTCTTTCCTTGACCATTCTTCCATTTCGTTTCCTTCATTGGTTCTTATTTTCGTGTGATTTTTTTTTACATTCCCTCTCCTTCCTCCACCTTTCATACCTTTCTCATGTTCTCTCTCTCTCTCTCTCTCTCTCTCTCTCTCTCTCTCTCTGTCTGTTTTATTTTGTTTTCCTCCATTTGTCCTTTCAGCACTTACAATCGCGTAAATTTTCTGGCTCCTGCCCTCCCTCCCCCCCTTCCCCCCTTCTCCCTCTCTCCCTCCCTTTCTTCCTCTCCCCCTCCACTTCCACATCCTCCCCTTCCCGCTGTAACCACTGCAACCACACGAGTTTATTTTATTTAGCAATCTACTGCTGGACAGTACAGTGCTCGCTCTCTCTCTCTCTCTCACACACACACATACACACACACACACACACACACACACACACACACACACACACACACACACACACACACACACACACACACACACACACACACACACACACACACACACACACACACACACACACACACACACACACACACACACACACACACACACACACACACACACACACACACACACACACACACACACAACACACACACACACACACACACACACACACACACACACACACACACACACACACACACACACACACACACACACACACACACACACACACACACACACACACACACACACACACACACACACACACACACACACACACACACACACACACACACACACACACACACACACACACTCACTCTCTCTCTCTCTCTCTCTCTCTCTCTCTCTCTCCCGTTCTGTCTGTCTGTTTGTCAGTCTCTCTCTTTCTATCTCATACATTCCTTCTCTACCATCCTTGTTCTTTCTCTTTCTCCCTCTTTCTTTTTTCTTTCTCTTTCTCTTTCTCTTTCTCTTTCTCTTTCTCTTTCTCTTTCTCTTTCTCTCTCTCTCTTTCTCTTTCTCTTTCTCTTTCTCTTTCTCTCTCTCTCTCTTTCTCTTTCTCCCTCTCTTTATCTTTCTCTTTCTCTCTCTCTTTCTCTTTCTATTTCTCTTTTTTCTCTTTCTCTTTCTTTCACTCTCTCTCTCTCTCTCTCTCTCTTTATCTTTCTCTTTCTCTCTCTCTTTCTCTTTCTATTTCTATTTCTCTTTTTTCTCTTTCTCTTTCTTTCACTCTCTCTCTCTCTCTCTCTCTCTCTCTCTCTCTCTTTCTCTTTCTCTTTCTCTTTCTCTTTCTCTTTCTCTCTCTCTTTCTCTTTCTCTTTCTCTTTCTCTTTCTTTTACTCTTCCTCTTTCTCTTTCTATTTCTCTTTCTCTTTCTCTTTCTCTTTCCATTCTTTTATGTCTGGAGATTGGTATCCACCACAAAAAAATCTTTTAAGACCCATTGTCCTCCTTTCTGCTACCCTCTATAAATCTCTTCTTGACCACCTCTATGACTCTACTTCTGCGCTGTATTGTCCACGATAGAAACGCTTTTATTGAAGAAAAAAAAAATCCACAACAATATTATCTCTCTCTCTCTCTCTCTCTCTCTCTCTCTCTCTCTCTCTCTCTCTCTCTCTCTCTCTCTCTCTCTCTCTCTCTCTCTCTCATCTCTCTTCCTCTCTTCTCCCTCCCCCCTTCTCTCCCTCTCTTTCTCTCTTTATCCCTGTATCTTTCTCTCTCTCGCTCTCTAGTTTTTCTCTCTCTTTCTCACTTTGGGTCTCTCTTATATACCACTTGATATCATTCTTTTTTTACGACAGGAACTCCCGTGTTCAAGGTCAAGAGGACGGTGCCTTACGAAAGGACTGGTTGTGGCCGTGTGGTGACGTATCTTGACTTGGTGGCCCGTCCTGACTTTAGCACAGTAGCCAAGATTCGAACTCGCGGGCATGAACTACCATACGTTTACTAGCCGCGCGCGTTACAACTCTATAGTGGCGAGCATTTCCTACTGATATAGCAATACTCTATGTTTTTATTTCCTCTTCCTTCTTCTCCCTTCTCTTCCGTTTCCTATCTCTCTTATTTATTTTCTTTATTTTTATCTTCCCCACTCTTTCTTCCTTATTATCTCATCTCCCCCTTTTTTTCTCTTGCTTTAAAATTTCCTTTTCCTTCTCACCCCATTCCCATCAAAATCATTACTTTATCTTTCACATATTTTTCTTTCTTTGTTCTGATTCTCCTCTTTGTCCTTCATTTGATTTTCTTATTCTCGTTCCTTCTGGTCATCACCTTTTGCCTCTTTTCGTTAACTCATCCTCCTACTCCATCAATGTCATGAATTTTGTTTATTATCTAACTATACCGATGCATTTATTTATGTATTTTATTTGTTATTTACATTATTATTGTTTTTATTTATTGATATATTTTATGATTTTTTTTCACATCCGACCTAGATATGGACCAAAAGGTCTCCTGTCGGCATGCTCCGCCTTTGTAATCCTTTGTAATCCTTACCAATTCTATTCTCGTTATCGCCAGGGAGTTCATTCAACATAGGAAATATCACAGAAATGACATTTCTTTTATATTTCTCCCTCATTTTCTCTTTTCCTTTGGATAATCTATTTCAGCTTTTTTATGTTTCTTCTTACCATTATATTCCTTTCAAACCTTATCTTTCCATCCGTTATTTCTATTCCTTTACTCTATCCCTTTACCTTTTATAAATCTGTTCCTCTCAAAATTTCCCCTTATTTTGTTCCCAAGGAATAAATCCCCAATACCTGATAGCAATGACTGCAAGCTACCTCATATGTGTGGTGATAGAGGACGGAGATAATGACGGTATCCACAGTTAGGCGTCTCTTAACGTATGATCTTCACGTTATTCATAATTCAGTAAATTAATCCTTTATGCTTTTCCGCTCTTGTCGAGATTCTATTTTCTTCATAATTCTTTTCTAAATTCGAACTTAATTCGAATCCAAGTCATCCACTTCCTCTCTCGAAGTCCAATTTTCCAGAAGTGGATTCCTCGTCATTAGTCCACTTCCGTCCCTTTGAAAGTCCATTTTGTCCATTTGCAACCCCTTTTCCCCTATTTCCCTATTCACCCTCTTTTGACAGTTTACCAAACAGTCGTCAGACTCCATCTCTGAAGAAGCGAAGTTATGACCGATTCTGAAAGTGTTCCAGGTAACCACTGCATCCCAACGCCGTTGGGGGCAACTTATAGTGTTTTGTAGCCAACACGTAAAGTGTCCCCTTGAAAGACTCGTGATCGCCAAGTACCAGGTCAAGACTGTGGTCACCCCTTCCGCACGGCACTTGCGTTTGATTGATTTATATATTCATATATGTATATTTTCAATCCAATAATTTAATTTCTCTTGTAAATAAGATAAAAAAAAAATTCTATATCCCATAACAAGGATATATATGTGTTGTACAAGGATTATAAATTACTGTATACCAAAAACAAAGAATTAAGAATCTCATCACCAATGTTGTACATAGTATCATCGGCATTTTCGATGAACAGAGGTCAGTCATGTGACTGACATTAAATATCCTAGCTATTCTTCTAGAAAATGGAAGTTCTTTAAGGAATAGTACCAGCCGTTTGCACTGAGCACGGACGTGTTCATCCAAAGTGTGCTGCGGTGAACTAATTGTTCTGACAGGTGCATTCCGACGAGAACATCACCACCCGTCGGCACGAAAGTGCTCATTCTAACTGTGCCAAAGGGAATTATACCACGGTAAGCTCAATGGTGTGTTCTAACTTCTAACTCCACTTTTTGAAAAACCTCCCATACCTTCTCTACCTGCTACTCATTTCAAGGTGGATACTTGGTTTACTTCACACATAAGTAACGCAGGCCACGCCGGAGCAGAGCCTACATTGGCAACCAGTAGTGGAGTCTACATTAGGTGGCACTCTACAAACTCTTCTGCCGAAGTTTTACCGCCTCAGGCTCGCATCAAGCGCAGTCTTGCCTACCGCAATCTCACGTGCTTTACCCAAGAATCCTTCCTTGAGGCCTCTGGAAATCTTCTTGTCATCAGCATCCTCTCATTTTCCACATCCTTTACATACACGTTTCACAGTTGCGCCCCACACGAGGCTTCCTTCACTGTTCTATGCACCAGCACCCTGTCGCAGTCTTCCGGTTACCAGCACCCTACTACAGCCTCCCTTAGCCAGCACCCTATTGCAAATTACCATAGCTAACCCTCTGCAGCCTCGTTTCAATCAAAACCCTTTCGCTTCAAAAATTGTTTGGATGTGAGTGGCGCACCTAAGATCTTAAAAAACGCAATCGAAATGAGTTTCCATCATCGCCGGGCAGTTGATCCGTTCTTTGATAAGTTTGTAGCGAGGTCATTCCTTAACTACCGTTCTCTCTAGAATAATCGTACCATAGTCGTTTTCTTTATTAATATGGCCATATAATCATTATTAATATTGTGTTATGTCTTAGATATATATGTAAATGTGTATAAATATTAGCTCTATCATTCTATAGTGTAAATCGCATCCTGTAAGCCTATCTATTTCTGGTGTTATAAAACGTATTGTTATATGTCCTTGCATCAAAATTATGTTCCACCGCCAAGTCAGCGGGCTCGTTTGAGTATACCTCACATCATTTTGATAAATAGTTCCGAGAGAATTAGAATTTCAATAATTCCTTCCTCTCCCTGAAGTAACTCTTCACCACTAGTAGTAACCAAAAACAACGGTTACTACAAGTTCATAATCATTGAGAGATGGTCAATAGCTTCTGTGAGGTAATGGTGGGCTCCTTCGACCTTTCAAGTGAAAAAATATCTCTCTTTTTTTTTCTTCTTCTTCTTCTCCCTGTAGTCCCCCTTCCGAGCAAGTCGTCTCTATTTACAACATGTATGTTCTGTGGAAGGTGTTCTTGAAGTCAGAAAGAATCTTCATTTCAAGTTACCTATTTTCTTTTCTATTATGCAGTCCTCCTTTCTTCTTCATCTGCAGTAAATGTTCTCCTGAAGGCGTTCTCTAATTCAAAGAAATCTCCAGCGAGAATTTCTTTTATTCTCTTAAACTGTTCTTCACCAGAGTACATACTTTTCTTTTATAAAAAGTGTCCTATGGAAGGCCAACAATATAATGCCATGTGGTGTTACCTATAGATTAAAATGACAAGTTCTATTCTGACTTTGAAGACTTAAGATGGTCTAATTTTCTTAGATTAGGAAAAGCAGGGATTTTATTCGAGTTCATATCAGACGACTTTATCCAACAGAAGGACAACCTTGAGACAAAAGGCGAAAGGAAGACTAAATCTCAAGTCTCACTACAGTGACCCCATTTATTCCAAGCTCCCCCCTCTCCTGGAAGCAAAAAGTTGCCCGGACTTGGTCAGGACAAAAAATTACAAGGCAAACTCGTGGTAAAAATTCCTGAGCCACCCAAGAGATTTCACTGTACATGGGAAGAGTTTGTTGTCGACATTTGAAAATAAAATTCTGTACATAAAAACACATTTCACTGAAAGGAAAATACCGTATAGAAAAATATATTTGATAAACAGTAAAGAAAATAATTTTTGCATAATAAAGTCGTTAAGATATTTCAAGACTTTTGTCCACCATTGTACGTCACCTTGATGAAAGATCCTAGGGATTAACTCAACTTTTGAGTTTTTCTCTTCTGCAGTCGGGAGCAGATTCTCCTCGAGAGTTACCTACTTCAGGGTCCTTCTTCACCATCATTCGAGGTCAACCTTGTGTGTATTTGCTTAGAGAAGAACGTCGAGTTGTACTCCAGTTGTGTACAGCAACACAACAGGTCTATTCCTCTTCAGTGAAAACACACTGAATGCAGTAAATGGTTCACTCTAAATTGATTGAAATTCACATAGTGCCGGCTAGAACATATACAGTTTGGAAAATATGAACTTGTGCAACACAGGCGTAGAAAAGTGTCGATGTAGTTTGTCACGTATAAACAGAATACTTTTTTATTTCTGTTACAAAGACTAATAACAGTAGATTATTTTTCAATCATATATGAAATTACATTTTTAAAAACTCTATATCCAAGCTAAATGTCAAAGAACTTAAATTCCCAGTAGTACGTGTGACCAAAATTACATCAAAGGCGGGAGTCCAATCCGATCGAAAAGAACCAAATGGCGTCAGACTGAATAGATATTATGAGATCCAAACCAATAGTCATACTTACAGTCTGCAAAATGGAAGCCAGTTCATACAAATTTATATTTAAGAAGAAAGTACGCAAAAACTGGATTACAAACCGGGTGGAATATGGATAGTAACCATATAGTGAGTGCTAAAACAATTGGTTGTTTTAAGAGAATATTATATAACTTTATGAATGGGGATAATAGGTGGTAATTAACATGGAACTAATTAGAGCAGGCTTTATGGCCTAAGAGAGTCTACTTTATTCCTATGTTCTTATCTAATCAATTGGCGTTCGACCGAATAGATACAAAAATATCCAAACCGAAGGGCCTTACTTATAGAGTCTACAAAATGTGATCCAAATCATACCTTGTCCTCTCCTTCCTTCCTTACCATCCTTCTTCCCTTTCCACTTCTGGTTCTGTTCCAATAACACGCAAACACATTTTCACTTTATATATATATATATATATATATATATATATGTATATATATATATATACATATATGTATATATATATATATATATATATACATATATGTATATATATATATATGTATATATATATATATATAACATATATACATTCTTTCTATGGAATGGATTGGTTAGGTTAGGTCAGGTTAGGTTAGGTTAGGTTAGGTTGGGTTAGGTTAGGTTAGGTTAGATTAGGTTAGGGTAGGAGCAATTAGACAACATAGGTTTCATGTTAAATATCCGTGATCGCGCGCTTATGGAATTATACCCCTTTTCTCCTCACATCTTTCTTCCATTTACTTTCCACGTTTAGTCCTCCCCTTCTGCTACCTTTGTACAGAATGAGTTTCGGTAAGCTTTCGTGCCCTGGGGGACAGATTTATCATAGGGGCAGTAACAGGGATAAGACCATTCATATTTTTTAACCCGTGGGTAGCGTGATCCATTTTATGGGATCTGTAAAGCCTTGACACAGGAACCATGGGGCTATTTTCACGATTTGTACAAAACTCGCCCTCTTGCACCCAGGAGGAATAATATTTTCAATCTGTGGATAAAGTCTCTTGTTTCGTCTCATTCGTCTCTCAAAGTAGACACTGAAGACTTTTTGACCCAGTCTGATTTAATCTAAACTTCAACAAATAAGT
>NC_134817.1:41761424-41763924 GCF_046742065.1 Oratosquilla oratoria | reverse complement strand
AAACGACTTAGACGATGGGATAGATAGTGATGTTAGTAAGTTTGCGGACGATACTAAAATAGGACGCCTAATTAGGTCAGGAGACGACACAGAGATTCTGCAGGATGATCTTAACAAATTGTTCACATGGTCGGTGAAATGGCAAATGAACTTCAATATCTCTAAATGTAGCGTGTTAAACGTAGGGCTACACAACCCCGAAAATAGATACAGCTTAGATAACACGCTTTTAGAGAAAACTGAGTGCGAGAGAGACTTGGGAGTTCTAGTGAGCCCGGACCTTAAGACCAGGAAACAGTGCATTAGCGCCAGGAGTAAAAGTAACAGGGTATTAGGCTTCATTGCTAGGACGGTGACAAATAAAAGGGCAGAGGTAATTATCAAATTCTATCTAGTGATAGTTAGACCCATCCTTGACTGTGCGGAACAGTTTTGGTCTCCATCCTATAGAATGAACATCAATTCACTAGAATCAGTACAGAGGAGAATGACCAAAATGATACATGAACTCAGAAATTTTCCTTACGAAGAGAGTCTTAAGCACCTTAACTTACACTCTCTGGAAAGACGCAGAGTGCAGGGTGATCTAATAGAGGTGTTCAAGTGGATCAAAGGCTTTAACAAGGGAGATCCAAACAAGGTCATCGTATTAAAAAAACAGGGCAGGACTCGCAGTAATGGATTTTAACTAGACAAATTTAGATTTAAGAAGGAAACAGGCAAGAATTGGTTTACTAATAGGGTGGTCGACGAATGGAATAGACTTAGAACCCATGTAGTGAGCGCTGAAACTATCAGTTGTTTTAAGAAACGATTAGATAACTTTATGGATGGGGATGACAGGTAGTGATGGATACGGAGCTGTCTAGTGTAGGCCTTAGGTCTCTTGCAGTCTCCTTTATTCTTATGTTCATATGGTCTTATGTCACAGTTACCCAAATGACCAAATGCCTCGTGGGGTATTGTCCTGGTGTGGGTGTGGCAGACAAGTCACACTTCCGTACCATGTCATAATCCCTCCTAGCTTCTTTCCTGCTGTCAATTGTCTGTTTTGCTCTCCTTTCTCTTTCCCCTCTGAAAATGGGGTTAAGTGTGGAGTGTCTAGTGTTTTTTACTTTTTCCAACATACATACATATATACATACATACACACACACACACACACACACACACACACACACACACACACACACACACACACACACACACACACACACACACACACACACACACACACACACACACACACACACACACACACACACACACACACACACACACACACACACACACACACACACACACATATATATATATATATATATATATGTATATATATATATGTAATATATATACATACATATATAAATACGTGTTGCTAATATATGTGTATATATGTATACATATATATATATATATATATATATATATATTAGATCGCAGTGTTTGATCAATTCTAAGAGTCTTATGCATCTAATCGTCTTTGTTTCATGATGAACATTTTTGTTCTTATTTTTATGATTAATTGGTAGTTAACTTACTTTTCAATCTACTGAAAATACGTGTCTTTTTCTAAGAAATGATAGGCTTAGTTGAGAAAATTAAACAAACAGTTTCAAATTACACATTTATTGTCTTTGAAATTAAAACCACTGACCTTATTCCTGAATGTCGTATATACAGTAAATAATCCTGAGGGTATACATACCTCAATTTGAGCTCCATCGCTCCAGATCATTTGGCTCGCCTCATCAATTTTGTCTTGACTATCATCAGACAGCTTTATCAGTTCTACAGAAGAACTTAGAAGAAACCATCCATCGGCTGTGTTACATTGTGTTACGTGACATAGCATGATCTTGTTTTGACCGGATATGATTAGATGGTATGGTATAACGCGATGTCGTCGGTTTAGAGAGCAAATACGTGACGTAGCGTGACGTAGCGTGATGTGGGTTAGCAGGAAGAAACGTCATGTGGCGTATTAAGGGTCACGTGACGATGTGTGAAGTGACACGTCGTGACACTGTGTCGCGGAGTTGCAAGGCATAACGATAATGAGGTTTGGTCAAGGGTTATTTTTTGGGTCATTATGTCACGCATTGTTGTTTAACTTATAATACTATTTATGATTTAAAACACCTGGTTAAGATATGATGAAATTAAGGACACTGGTAATGTTGAAGGGAGAGTGTAGAATACTTACAGACAACACACATACACACACACACAAACACGCACGCACGCACGCACGCACGCACCCACCCACACCCACACCCACACCCACCCACCCACCCACACACACACACACACACACACACACACACACACACACACACACACACACACACACACACACACACACACACACACACACACACACACACACACACACACACACACACACACACAACACACACACACACACACACACACACACACACACACACACACACACACACACACACACACACACACACACACACACACACACACACAC
>NC_134817.1:41738924-41756424 GCF_046742065.1 Oratosquilla oratoria | reverse complement strand
TCCCCAATATTCCAGATAATTCTATTTTCGTCAAAAAAAAAATTCAGGATCTGAAATCCTGTAAGCTCTCAAGTACATGGAAATAAAAACTGATCTTATTATATTGATATGATGATTAGAATAAAAATGAACATAGGAGAGAATGTTGGTAGGTTTTCTATAGACTTTTGTTTTCAGAATACCATTGTCTCTAATTATTTCAACATCCAAAAAGGGGCAAGCTGTTATTATTTTCTATTTCAAGAATGAAGTTAATGGAGGGTAACATTGAATTTAGAGTAATAAGAAAATCATCAATAGATAAGTTATTAGGCCAGAAACACAAAACATCTGCATATCTTTAATGGTTGGTAATAAATATTTTTCAAAATATTTCATGTAGATGTTAGCTAAAACCGGTGAAAGAGGATTCCCTATAGCCAACGCGAAGGTCTGTGTGTAATATTTCCCCTCAAAGACAAAAGAAGAATTATTTACACACAGACTTATTAATTTTACAGATCTTTTACAAGGGATACCATCAATACTGTTACCTAGAATATTTGAGAGAAAGGTTAAAACATCTTGAATAGGAACATGAATAAAGTGCCCAGAAACATCAAAACTAACTACATTGTAAGGATAATTAATGTTAAGAGATTTAACCTTTTTAATCAAGTCTTCACTATTTCGAATAAAGGAATTTTAAATAGTACCCGCAAAGGAAGAAAGCTTAGTCACAAGCCACTTAGAAAGTTTATAGCTCGCAGAACATACAGGACTAATGATAGGCCTATATGGGTGGTTTGGTTTGTGATTTTTAATAAGCCCACACAAATAAGGTGTTGAAGGATTTTGTGTAGAAAAATATTTAATCATATCTTCTCTACCTTTGAAGTAATTTTCTTAGTTCTTTATGGAAATTTTTATTTACCGTGTTTTCATCTTGTAAGTGATCAATTACTTTTTTATCATAATAAATTTTATCCATTATGACCAAGATGTTGCTTTTATCAGCTTTGGTGATACGTAGAGAAGTGTCTTACTTTAAAGATGATATGGGTTTAACAAATCTTTTTGGAAATGCATTATCTTTATAATTAAGAATAGCACCATAAATCAGCCCCCTAATTAAATCTGTTCTCATTTGAATGTTTTTCAAATTTAAAAAGAGACATCCCTATCTCCACATGGTTTATCTTTTTACTGTAAGCAAAAGATAACAAATAACCTAAAGCACATAAAGTATTATGGTTAAAAAATTTGGATGACAGGTTCAAAACACAGAGTTAAAATGTTTGTTCCAATAACTATTTTCTATCAAATATTGCAATTTGTATTCATGTTTTTGCTTGATACCGCTAATTTCACTAGATACTTACATTTAAACACAACTCTGTATACCTTTTATTCAGTCTGAAGATGTAATATACGAAAGTACTTACTGTCTACATGTTTCCCTTCTCCTGTGGTTATTTTACATTTTCGTATCACGGTGATGTGATTGCTTGTATATAATATATATATATACATATATATATGTATATATATATATATATATATATATATATATATATATATATATATATATTTACAAACAGCTGTCAGCACGATCTTATTTACCATAGGGACTTACGGACTCTTCGTTTTATAATGATAACTTTTATCTACTAGCCTGTGAATAGCGAGGACTTCTTTTAATGTATTTTTTCCCGCTGTTGCCAGGGTATTTCATTCAGATAAGGATAAACCATTCCAAACTCGAGTCATCTTTTTCCGTCTCGCCAATACCCGTTCCTCTCCCGTCTCATTAGGCTGTCTGGGAGAGATGGTTTCCAAACAAGAAAAAAAGTATTACAATTTTCACAACACCAGAATCAGATTCTCTCTTCACCGCATTTCAACATTGAATTTCAATTACGGGTTCTCGTTTGTCTCTGGTCGGGATTTGGGGGAGAAGGGTGGAGGGGTGGAGGGGTGGAGGAGTGGAGGAGTGGAGGAGTGGAGGAGTGGAGGAGTGGAGGGGTGGAGGAGTGGAGGAGTGGAGGGGTGGAGGAGTGGAGGGGTGGAGGAGTGGAGGGGTGGAGGAGTGGAGGGGTGGAGGAGTGGAGGGGTGGAGGAGTGGAGGGGGGAAGGAGTGGAGGAGTGGAGGAGTGGAGGGGTGGAGGGGTGGAGGGGGAGGGGTAGAGGAGTGGTGGAGTGGAGGGGTAGAGAGGTGGAGGGGTAGAGGAGTGGAGGGGTGGAGAGGTGGAGGGGTGGAGGAGTGGAGGGGTGGAGAGGTGGAGGGGTGGAGGGGTGGAGGGGTGGAGTGGTGGAGGGGTGGAGGAGTGGAGGAGTGGAGGGGTGGAGGAGTGGAGGGGTGGAGGAGTGGAGGGGTGGAGGAGTGGAGGGGTGGAGGAGTGGAGGGGTGGAGGAGTGGAGGGGTGGAGGAGTGGAGGGGTGGAGGAGTGGAGGGGTGGAGGAGTGGAGGGGTGGAGGAGTGGAGGGGTAGAGAGGTGAAGGGGTGGAGGGGTGGAGGAGTGGAGGACTGGAGGAGTGGAAGTGTGAAGGAGTGGAGGGATGGAGGAGTGGAGGGGTAGACAGGTGGAGGGGTAGAGAGGTGGAGGGGTGGAGAAGTGGAGGGGTGGAGAGGTGGAGGGGTGGTGGAATAGGGTGTGGGAGGATAGAAGTGGAAATAAGGAAGAAGTAAAATGGAAGAGAGAAAAGTTCTGGGAAATGAGAAGAAAAATGAAGGAGAAAAAGAAAGAAGAGGAAAGCTCTGAGGAAGATGGAAATGGTGGTGGAAACGAAGAAAAGAGGGAGAAGAAAAGAGGGAGAAGAAAGAGACGAAAAAACATGAGAAGAAAAAGAAAGATAAGAAGAAGAAAAGGGATATGAAAGAAAAGAAACTAAAGATAAGAAATAAAGAAGAAGAAAGGCATAGGAAAAGGAGAGGGAGAGGATGAGGGGAAGGGAAAGGAAGTCGAGAAGAAGAAGAAGAGGGGAAGGAAGAATGAAAGGAGAACGAAAGGGAGAGGGAACGATAGACAGGGTGAAGAAAAAAGCGAGGGAAAGGGAGAGGGAGAGGGAGAGGGAGAGGGAGAGGGAGAGAGAAAGAGGGAGAGGGAGAGGTAGAGGGAGAGGGAGAGGAAGAGGAGAGGGAGAGGGAGAGGGAGAGGGAGAGGGAGAGGGAGAGGGAGAGGGAGAGGGAGAGGGAGAGGGAGAGGGAGAGGGAGAGGAAGAGGAAGAGTGAGAGGGAGAGGGAGAGGGAGAGAGAGAGAGGGAGAGGGAGAGGGAGAGGGAGAGGGAGAGGGAGAGGGAGAGGGAGAGGGAGGGGGAGAGGGAGAGGGAGAGGGAGAGGGAGAGGGAGAGGGAGAGAGGGAGAGGGAGAGGGAGAGGGAGAGGGAGAGGGAGAGGGAGAGGGAGAGGGAGAGGGAGAGGGAGAGGGAGAGGGAGAGGGAGAAGGAGAGGGAGAGAGGGAGAGAGAGAGGGAGAGAGAGAGGGAGAGAGAGGAATAGAGAGAGAGGGAGAGGGAGAGGGAGAGGGAGAGGGAGAGGGAGAGAGAGGAATAGAGAGAGAGGGAGAGGGAGAGGGAGAGAGAGGAATAGAGAGAGCGGGAGAGGGAGAGAGAGAGGGGGAGAAAGAGGGAGAGGGAGAGGAAGAGGGAGAGGGAGAGGGAGAGGGAGAGGGAGAGGGAAAAGGAAACGGAATGGGAAAATGACAAGCAGAGGCAAAAGCAAAGAGAGGTTTAAAGGGAAAGAGAAAGGGGACATAAGAGGGAAAGGGAAAGGGAAAGGGGAAGGGAAGAGAGAAGTGAAAGTGAAGGTGAAAGTGAAAGTGAAGGTGAAGGTGAAGGTGAGAGTGCAAGTGCAAGTGCAAGTGCAAGTGCAAGTGCAAGTGCAAGTGCAAGTGCAAGTGCAAGTGAAATTGAAATTGAAATTGAAATTGAAATTGAAATTGAAATTGAAATTGAAATTGAAATTGAAATTGAAATTGAAATTGAAATTGAAATTGAAAGTGAAAGTGAAAGTGAAAAGGAAAGGTAAAGGGAGAAGGAAATAGAAAAGGACAAAAGGAGGGAAAGGGACAACGAGAGGAACAAGGAAAGGGACAAGGAGAGTGACAGGGAGATAGACAAAGAGGAGGAGGATAGGTAAAGGGGCTCCGATAACGCTAGGAGAGGAGCAGGGAGGAAATCAGGGACAGAAACTTAGAGTAGGCCTTGGACGAGGACAGAGAGATTGACATTAGGAGAGCCAGGGAAAGGGACAGGGAGACGAGAGAGGGCTTTTGTGATGGGAAAAGGGCTGGTGAAAGGGAGGTGGATGGGAAGGTTTGTGGAGGTGGTTGGTGGTGGTCGACGATACCCTGCTGCGTGTTTGTGTGGCGTGCCGGAAGGACAGCCCTCTCCGAGACGCTGAGGAACTCCGTTTTCTAACAATACAGTAGTTCCCGGTTCTGCACTACGCTCGTAGTTTTCTCAGTAAATGTACATGTCTTGTTCGTGTTTCCAGGACATCTCAGCACCTTCCCCATCAACTGATTACTATTAATTTCTCTCGGTACAATTGTTTGAACCTTTTTTTTTCAGTAAGATATCGAGAGTCCTGTGTCTTCTTCCTTATAAGGAAGCGATCTTATCTTATACGCAAATATCTTTTTCTTAATGATGTCTTCTTATGATTATTTCAGTTGATATTTTCTCTTCAGGTAATTTGGCATTCAAGACCCTTCTTCTTTGTACATATAATGATATTATTACTTCTCTCACGAGTAATACATTTTTCTTGTCGACATTGAAGAGCTTAGTCTTGTATATTATACTGTATACATCATGTAAGACTTACTGTCGTTTATCTATTCTTTCTAACTCGCTATTTATTTTGTGTGTGTGTGTGTTTGTGCGTGTATATATATATGTGTGTGTGTGTGTGCGTGCGTGCGTGTGTGTATGTGTGTGTGTGTGTGTGTGTGTGTGTGTGTGTGTGTGTGTGTGTGTGTGTGTGTGTGTGTGTGTGTGTGTGTGTGTGTGTGTGTGTGTGTGTTAGACATTGAACACCGTGTACGAAT
The DNA here is from genome assembly GCF_046742065.1 of Oratosquilla oratoria. Lineage (NCBI taxonomy): Eukaryota > Metazoa > Arthropoda > Malacostraca > Stomatopoda > Squillidae > Oratosquilla > Oratosquilla oratoria. Next base: position 41,751,396 of record NC_134817.1, on the reverse strand, counting down.
TTATTCAGGAATAAAATCTAGATCAGAAGTGACGTACAGCTTGATTAATGAATTCAATTTTTTATAGCAACATGAGAAACGCCATGGAGGAACATCCTGACAGAGAACTTCGTAAATTTTAGGTATTAATAAGAACATAATTTTCACAATGAATATATATATATATATATATATATATATACATATATATATATATATATATACATATATATATATATATGTACATATATATATATACATATATATATATACATATATATATGTATATATATATATACAGTACATATATATATATATATATATATATATATATATATATATATATATATATCTCCTGATAACACAGCATTTCATATTCATTTAAATTTTTTTTTTTTATATAAATGCATTTTATGGGGAAAGAAGTGTTCTTTTAAAACTACTTGCAGAAATATCTATTGATGTTACCTACAAATATCTTTACACAGATGAAAATAACCAAATAATATAATCATGTAATTATTCGGACACTACCCAGGAGAAGATGCGAATGATGTCTTTCCAACAGATTTCGACAGACTCCGACAGAAACCGACGAACTCTGACATACTCTGACAGATTTCCGACAGACATTCCCAGACTCTGACATACTCAAAGAGACTCCCCCAGACTCCCACAGAGTCCGACAGACCCCGACAGATTCCGACAGACTCCGAGAGACTCCGATGGACTCCAACACACTCCGAAAGTCTTTGACAGACTCAGGCAGACTTCAGCAGACTCCGACAGACTCCAGAAAACTTTGACAGAAATAGAAATGACACAAAAAAGTGCGCTCATTTATAATTCGTGGCCCGATTTTAACGGAACTTGTTTTATTCTGTTTCGTTTCTCATTTTACGAGGTTTTATATTTAAAAATGTGAAGCTACAGGTTTGACGTATTTCATTCCAGACAAACATACAATTTCAGACTTTTACAGGTAGGTCTAGAGTTTGTTACAGTAGCAAAGGGTTTGAAGGGCTGCAACGTAATGCAAGATGGACACTTCTTGATCTATAACAAGGCCAATTTTAAATAAAATATGGAACCTCACACCATATTACTCAGGTGCCTATCTAAAATATTGCTCATGTTACAGAACTGTATTGACAGTAATCTCAAAGACAATAATACATAGTGATTGTCCTTTCTATTGACAAGAGATAGAATGGCATGAAGGTACACGGTGGAATTAACTTGTCCATATTTAATAGAGTTTTTGTGTTTCTTTATTCTTGTGGATAAATCCCAACCAGTTTGGCTCCAACAGTCTTTGCAATGCAATTTATACACCCCGGAGTTGTGGTTCCTCCGATGTTTTGGTATAGGTATGTTGATATTTTCACATTATGGGATGAAAAGTGGGCTGTTTTGATGAATTATTTGTGAGATTAAATAATCTAGCTAGGAGTATTGATTTTAAAGTGGAATGGGAAGAAGGAGATAGGATCCCATTTCTGGACATTTTGGATATAAGAGATCCAGACCAATTGTCCTCTTCTGTGTATAGAAAGCCTACCCACACAGGAAATTACTTACAATTTTTTAGCCACCATCCGGATAACATTAAATATTGTGTTGCATCGGGCCTTTATCTAAGAGCCCTTAGGATTTGTAGTCCACATTTTTTGGAAAACGAATTTGAATTAATTAGCAAACAACTCTCAAATGTCGGTTATTCGGAAAGGTTTTTGAAGAAAGCCCTACACAAAGCTAAATGTAATTATAATAAACCAAATAACTCCAGGTAGAAGTTCAAATGGAGTAACAGTAACATCATACCATATAACGAACCCATTAACTCGGTCTCAAAACTACTACCTAACAATCAAATTAGAATTATTTACAATTACCCAAATATTATTTTCAGAAAGGTAGTAAATGTGCATCGGTGGAATAATGTAGACCACATCTCCGGTGTATGTATATATATATATATATATATATATATATATATATATATATATATATATATGTATATATATATATATATATATACATATATATATATATATATATATATACATACATATATCACTGGTGAGAAATATAGTAACACATTTGTAAATCACAACTAGCACCACAGTTGGACGAAGGAAAGAGTTGAGTAAACGAAACTATATATTTCGATTGCTAAATGCAATCCTCTTCAGTAGTAGAAAGTGGGAGGAGGATGCTGTATTAAATAGCAGCCTCTTATAAAGGGAAGGGAACTGGGAAAAGAATAGATGTCACTAACCCAACCAATATGTGACCTGAGGATGAAATGAGGTTGGGTCAAGGGGGAGGGGGAAGAAACTTGTTGACAATTTGTTTGGTGATGAATAATCCTGATATACCTAGGGTCCAGTGACCCTTGGAAATATTCATTGTGGGCAAATATTCAATTAAAGTGGATTCCACCATTCTCCTTCTGAACCCACAACCTGATTTATAAATAACGTCGGATCTATCTCAATCCACCCGCTGATTAAATTTGTTCACGTGTTGAAACACGGCTGAACTTTCTTCACCATACTTGATAGACTTCTTGTGCTCATTCAATATTGTTCTTAGGTTTCTACCTGTCTGGCCTATGTATGAAAGGTTACAATCTTTACATGGAAGGGAGTAAGCACCTAGGATGTGATCTTCTCTCAACCTCTGGTGAACATTAACAATTTGTATTAATGGTATTAGGCTAATTATGAGTTAAATTTACCTTGTCTTTGGGAGGAAATTTGGACGAACGACTAATGGACTCTGAAAAGGGGATGACAAGGAGATTTTGTCTCTCTCAACCTCTGGTGAACATTAACAATTTTTATTAATGGCATTAGGCTAATTATGAATAAAATTTACCTTGTCTTTGGAAGGAGATTTGGACGAACGACTAATGGACTCTGAAAAGGGGATGACAAGGAGATTTTGTCTCTCTTTTGGCTTAGTGGAAGGGGGATTGAAAAGCTAGTCCTGGCTTGGCTGAGGGCTTTATCCAGGAACCACTGAGGTTAAGCTAATTTTGTTGATTGGGATCTGATGGAGGTTAATTGATGTTCTAAATAGATTGGGGGCTACAAATCCTGAAGGCTCGGAGAAAGAGACCCGAGGATACACTTCTTTCTAATGTGATCTGGGTGATGACTAAAGAAGTGAAGGTAACTTCCTAAATGGGTGTTCTTTCTGAAAGCAGTGAAGGCAAGCCTATTTCCATTCCTCATGATTAAGGTGTCTAAAAAGGGGATTTTGTCATATTTTCCCCCATTCTACTTTGAACTTTATATTAGTTGTTAAGTGATTGAGTTGAATATAGAATGGGAAAAAGATGACAAAATCCCATTTTTAGACAGCATATTCATGAGGAATGAGAATAGGCTTGCCTTCACTGTTTTCAGAAAGAACACCCATTCAGGAAGTTACCTTCACTTCTTTAGTCATCACCCAAATTACATTAAAAGAAGTGTATCTTCGGGTCTCTTTCTCCGCGCCTTCAGGATTTGTAGCCCCCAATTTATATAGAACATCAATTAACCTCCATCAGGTCCCAATTAACAAGATTAACTTAACCTCAGTGGTTCCTGGATAAAGCCCTCAGCCAAGCCAGAACTAGCTTTTTCAATCGCCCTTCCACTCAGCTAAAAGAGTAAAAATTCCCTTGTCATCGCCTTTTCAGAGTCCATTAGTCATTCGTCCAAATTTCTTCCCAAAGACAAGGTAGATTTAATTCATAATTAGCCTAATACCATTAATGAAAAATTAATGTTCACCAGAGGTTGAGAGAAGATCATATCCTAGGTGTTTACTCCCTTCCATGTAAAGATTGTAATCTTTCATACAGTTGAGCAATAGTCGTCACTCAAGTCAGGTCAACCGGGTAGCTGCTTCAATTAGTGATATGGCGAGTGGTTGTGTTACCGTGTTCAGCGCCGATGAGGTACAATTTCTACTTAGTAGAATTGAAGCCTTGGAGGATGCTGTAAATTACCTTAAGAGGAGAATCGAGTTCTCCGCTCGAAGGCCCAAAATACGGAGGACAAAACTAGCTATGAGCTTGGATGAAAAACGGCGATAAATAAGATGCGGAATAGTGGAAAAAAGTTCTCACCAGCCCCACTCGTTTGCAAGAACTCGTTTCAAGTACTAGCGAATCTGCAAATGCTAGTTCCAAAGTTTATTGTGGGTGATTGCTTGCACTTGATTAAACGCCTTTTTATTTTTGGGTGTTCGCCTGTGGCTTAAGTCGCTTGTTTATTTGAACGCTCTTTTGTGCTTGAGCTCACGTGTGCTTGATGCCACGTAACTGCTTGAGTGCTCGCATGTGCGTGACCGCTCGCATGTGCTTCAGCGCTCGCAAGTGACTGAGCTCTCGCATATACTCGAGTGCTCGCGTGTGCTTGAGCGCTTGCATCTGCTTGAGCGCTCGAATAAACTGAAATATTCGCATGTGTTTCAGTGATAGCATGTGCTTGAGTGCTTGAATATGCTTGAACATTCATATGGGTATGCGTACTCGCAAGTGTTTGAACGCTTACATGTGCTTGAGAGCTCACAAGACCTTAAGTGCTCGCATGCGCTTGCAGATTCTTGAGTGTATCCAAGTGCTTTTGTACTCGCATGTGCTTGAGCACTTGCAATTGTTTAAGTGCTCACATGTGCTTGAGCGATCGCATGTGCTTGAGCACTTGCATGTGCTTGAGCGCTGGAGTTTGCTCGATCTTTTGCAAGTGATTGAACACTCGCAAGTGTTTCAGTGCTCAACTGTGTTTGAGAGATCGCGTTACTTGAGTGCTTGTGTGTGCTTGAGCTCTCACATGTGCTTCAGCACTCGTATACGCTTGAGCGTTTGCATGTGTCAGAGCTATTGCAAATGCTTGAGCGCTCACATGTGTTTGAGCGATCGCATATGCTTGAACGCTTACATATACTTAAGCGCTCGAATGTGATTCAACGCTCGCAGGTGCTTGAGTGCTTGCAAATGCTTGAATGATTGCATGTACTTCAGCACTCGCAAGTGCCTGAGCAATCACATATGCTTGAGCGCTTGCATATGCTTGAGCGTTAGCATTTCTTGATCTTTGCATGTGATTGAACACTCGCAAGTGCTTGAGTGCTCGAATCTGTTTAAGCAATTGCATGTGCTTGAGTGCTTGCATGTTCTTGAATGCTCGTATGTACTTGAACGTTCGCATATACTTGAGCGATGCATGCATTTGAGTAAGTGCTTGAGTGGTCGCATGTGCTTGAGCTCTGGTATATATTTGAGCTTTCGCATATGCTTGAACGCTGATACGTGCTTGAGCGTTCGCCAGTGCTTGATCGGTCGTATGTACTTCAGCACTGGAGAGTGCTTGAGAGCACGGATGTCTTAGATTCTCGCACGTGCTTGAGCTCTGGCATGTGCTTGAAGTCTGGTATATGCTTGATCGATCGAATGTGCCTGAGCACTCGCATTCGAAAATGCTTGAGCGCTCGCGTGTTTTTGAGCGTTCGCATATACTTGAACGATCGTATCTGCTTTAGCTCAGGCATGTGCTTGAGCAATCGCATGTGTTTAAGTACTCATATATGCCTGAACCCTTGCACGTGCTTGGGTGTTCTCATGTGCTTGAGCTGTGTCATGTGCTTGAACGCGGGCATGTGCTTGAGCGCTCGGAATTGCTTGAGTGGTCGCATCTACTTAATCACTCAAAAATGCTTGTGCGCTCGCATATTATTGAGCGATCGCATATACTTGAGCTCTATCATGTGCTTGAGCGCTCGCGCATGCTTGAGAGCTCGCAAGTGCTTGAGCGCTCGCATGTTATTGAGCGATCGCATATGCTTGAGCGATGGCATATGCTTGAGACTCGTATGTGCTTTAGCATTGGTATGTGCTTGAGTGTGTAACGTACTATTAGATATTACGTCATATGTGTAATTATGTTATAGAATTGTGTTCCTTTGTATTACATAACTATGTTCATATTTCTTGTCTATGTATGTATTGTAACAATGTTAAGCAGTAACGCCCGTCCACTATATGTAATCTTGCCTACGTGCGGAGAAAGGTGCGCACTCTTGTAGAACAAACAGACAAGCGAAATCCTGAATAGTTCGGAGCGCACAGATTTGACAGTTACTAAATAAGTAGATTGTTCAAGCGAGTCGAGGGTCTTACAACTACCCATGTTGACGTGTGTTAACTTACCCTCCTCCCCCTCTTTCGCTCACCCGGAAGTATCCCGCTTCCGGTCCAATGGTATATAAGCGGTGGAAATCGCTCACTCCTCGTCATTTTCTCGCATATCTTATCTCTTGATAAAAACTGGAAGTTTAGACTCATGAGACGATTGGTGTGAAGTGATCACCCTTTTTGCCTACATTACGTGTCTGCTATACATTGCATTACTTTACTTATATTTGTACTTATTACTTATTTTGATGCATGTTCCTGATCTCTTTGTACTTAGATAGTACCATATTGTATACGTATCTTGTTTCTTATTTGAACGATAATTTCCATATTCTTATAATCATGTAACGGTCCCATTGACCCTACTGCCCATTCTCTTTGTGTTGATTGCCTGTAAATATTTTCCATATTAATAATTTCGTTTACTAGTTTTATCGCTAGTTTAATATTCCTTTCCTGGAATCTTCTTTGTTACCTTTACTTCTAGTCTTACGAATTATCTAGGCCCTGACCAGATAGTTCAGTCCTACAGTGGCTTCTAGAAGTGAGCTGGTTCTTAAGCACTTATCCGTTATACGTAACGTCTCTTCACTAACCAGCCCGCCCGTAACAAGTGCTCGAATATGATTGAGCTCTGATATGTGTTTAAACACTCGCATGTGCTTGTACGTTTGCATATGCATGAGCGCTCGCATGTGCTTTCGCTCTGGCATGTGCTTGAGCGCTTGCATGTTATTGAGCGATCACATATGCTTGAGCGATTGCATATGCTTGAGAAGTGCATGTGCTTTAGCATTGGTATGTGCTTGAGTGCTCGAATATGCTTGAGGTCTGGCATGTGCTTAAACATTCGCATGTGCTTGAACGTTTGCATATGCATGAGCGCTCGCATGTGCTTTAGCTCTGGCATGTGCTTGAGTGCTCGCATATGCTCCAGGTCTGACATGTGGTTAAGCACTTGCATGTGCTTGAGTAATCGTATATGCTTGAGCACTTGCACGTGCTCGCATGTGCTTGAGCTGTGTCATGTGCTTGAGCGTTCATATGTGCTTGAGCGCTCGAACGTACTTGAGCGCTCGCAAGTGCTTGAGCGCTAGTTTGTATTAGAGTCGTACTCGTATATCTGGATTTATGTAATCGTACATCCATTCGTGCATTTGTTCTTATGGACTTGTACATTCTGTCTTATGCATCCTTGAAGAAAGTGCTTGCGAGTGCGTGCGCGCGTGCTTGTATCTATATAATTATTTCTAATTGTGATATATGGGGTTTGTATATGCATGTATATAAATATATATACATATATATATATATATATATGCAAAACAAATCACTAAGCACACGTGACAACAATACTTGCAGAAACCATTTGGGAAATAAAAGAAATGAATGTCTTGAATAGACGAAAACGTTCGGTATTCATTTCTTTTAATTTCCAAGTGGTTTCTGCATATATATATATATATATATAGATATATATAGATATATATACATATAAATATATATATAAATATATATATGAATATATATATATATATGTATATATATATATATATATATATTTCATTGATGAAAATAGCAATAGATGCATTGATGATCTTCTTGTGTAAATTCTTAAGACGTCTAACTATAGACTTGGCTTCTGGAGGTAAGTTTGTTATCGCTGGTCCAGAGGACAGGATTCAAACTCAGAAGGAAGAAGCGTAGAGTTTTAGTGGAGATTGACGTTTCGTACACTGTGTACATTTTCAAAAGCAATGACAAAGGTCAGGATACATAGGCTTATATACTAACAGAGAGATGTATAGTTAGAATATAGATAACCGATGGGTAATTTTGGTGTGAGGGAACCAATGGGAGGGCAGAACGACACATGCGGGTCCGCCAATCAGGAACTTCGAACGAGTTATCGGGCAGTAGAGGTCATCAGTCGCGCACTGGGCTTCGGGCAGAACACATCTCGCCGAGCGAACGGTATGAGCACCCACATTTTTGTGTGTGTTGTTTTGAAAATCTACACAAGAAGATCATCAATGCATCTATTGCTATTTTCTTCAACGAAATCTGTCTATAGGAGAACCTGCTGCCTAAATATACAACTATATATATATATATATATATATATATATATATATATATATATATATATATATATATGTATATATATATACATATGTATATATATACATATATATATATATATATATATATATATATATATTTGTACTATCGTGGTGGACATGTGCTGAACGCAAAATTTCGTGTACGTGTATGTAACTCGAGTATACACATATTTAAGAAAAGTTACGCTTATTTTATATCTCTCTTGATGGCACAATCGGTTAAGTCACTATCACTTCTCACGTCCTACCGGAGGTTCAAGACCTTGACTGTACCACGTTTCAATATCTGTATGTATGACTTCTAGAGGTTCTTGAGGTTAATGGCTTAGAATTAAAGTGAATTGTTGTTGATAGATGTAAATCTGTTCACTGGGACCCATTCATTGTTGTACAAATACTTTCCCATGTTGTATACTTACCCATTGTACTATCATGGTAGAGATGGGTTGAACGCAAAATTTCGTGTACGTGTATGTAACGCGAGCATACAAATATATAAGAAAAGTTGCGCTCAGCTTATATCTCTCTTGTTGGCGCAATCGGTTAAGTTACTATCACTTGTCACGTGCTAGCAAATGTTCGATACATACATATGTATATGTATATATATATATATATATATACACACACACATATATGTGTATATATATATATGTATATATATATATATATATATATACATATATATATTACGATAGGGTACGTAATACAAAAGACTTGAATAGTCATCCCTAATATGGACAAATTTCTCTTGCAATAGTGGGCCAATGGGCTATCTTTTTCTGATAGGGAAACAACTCCTTTACTTGTACACTTTCCCAAATACTTGTTTACTTTTCTGTCATTTAGTTGAGTTGGTTGCTATTGGGTCATGGACTGTGATTTTGTGGGCTTTTCTTTTAAGCTTTCCAGCAGGCTTTTCGTTAATCTTTGCTGTATCAAATTGGAAAAATACTAAAATAAAATAAAAGAATCGAAAGTAAAATAAGATGAAATAAGATCAACAAAATAAAATCAAATAGAATAGAACACATGAAAATAATGAAATAAAGTTAAAAAATAAAACAAAAAAGAGTAGAATGAAGTAAAGAAATAAATGGAACAAAATAAAATGAAATAAAATAAAATTAAATACATTAAAAGAAAAATATGATAAGATAGAATAAAATGAAAAGAAAAGAGAGAAGAGAAGAGAGAGAGAGAGAGAGAGAGAGAGAGAGAGAGAGAGAGAGAGAGAGAGAGAGAGAGAGAGAGAGAGAGAGAGAGTATAAAAGAGAGAGAACCGTGTCTGTCCCAGGTGCCTGAGGAACGGTGGTGGGGACGGGTGGGAGTCTCTGCCGCGGTCACGGCGGCGGCGAGAAGACCGTAGTCGAGGACTGCACAGAGACGCACGAGCAACAAGGAAGTGCCTTCGTCAGTCTGAAAAAGCTGCCTCTGAATATTCAGACGCGACGAGCCGTTCTGCTTTAGATTAACCCAAGTATCAAAGGAGCCAGAGAGGTGGAAAGAAGTAGAGGCATGTAAGAAGCTGGTGGGTAGGATGGCTAACAGAGGTAGGTGGAGTGTGGTGGTGTAAAAAGAAAGGCAAAGAAATATTGAAGAAGCAATGGGTTAGGGAGGCAACAGCAGGGATGTAGAGAGGTATGACGACTAAATGGTACCAAAATGCAAATATAGAAGAGGTACTATGGGAGGAAAAGAAAAACAAGAAAAGAAATGAGGGTCAGAAGATTAGGAGAATAATCGCTGAGGCAGAGAAACGTGAGTATGGGTAGCCGAGCAGAATAAGAGTCAGAAGGGCAAAGAGGTTGCAAAGGTGAGATGAAAAGTCTAAAAAATCTAAAATTTTGTCTAAATAAAAGCCATTATAGGTTTTTTTCTTGGCGATACCAGAGAAATTGTACTCATCTGAAGGCGGGTGTCTACACTAAATGGGTTAAAACTGTTTCAAATAAGCTTTTTTATCCAAGTGCATCATTTGTAGATTAAGCTTTCTCTAACATCAGATTATTTTAGTCGGATGAGGTCAGATTTCCAAAGTACAGGTGTCAAACTTTGATTAACCATAGGATTTGTAATCTCTAAGTTAGAGCCACGGACTTCTCGATGATCTATGACCTCTATCAATTAATCTATTGCCAAGGGTCTCCCACGACTTCCTGATAATCTGTAACAGCCACCGCCAAGAGGGACCATGAGTCACTCAAGGAAGAAACACTGCGAGCTGGGAACTGTAGCGCCGACAGTGTTCATCGTTGCCTCTCGGAGCAAAAACGCAGAAAGATGTTTCTGGACCAAGACGACTACTGATGAGCACCCGAGTACAACGCCCGCTCCTAAACGGATATAATATTCTGAGCTTCACAAGGATTACAGATCGGGACCAGAGAATCCTTCAACTTGTTTAATAACTACTAAATTCCGTAGTGACAGCAACAGTGTACAATTTAAGATAACTGTCACGTTAAGCCCCCAGGGCTGAATTATGCAAAACATAGCCCCCGAGTACTACGCCTGCTCCTAAACGGATATAATAACCTCAGCTCCACAAGGATTACAGATCGGGACGAGAGAATCCTTCAACAGTGTACAATTTAAGATAACTGTCACGTTAAGTCCCCAGGACTGAACTATGCAAAACATAGCACGAGGTATATACATTTATAATAACGTAGTTTTCGTTTAATTAATATTCCATTTCTTATAAAGTAGTTAAAGTGCAAAATAATATATTGTGTTGCCTTTTCCGTACCAGTGTTCAAATAAAACATTTGTTGTCGATCGCCTTCTATATTTTTCATATGTAAATAATGATGACATTTTCCTGAATAATTTTTTTTTCTCCACATGTCTTGAGGTGTGACATAACTTAGCTCTATGGGGATTTATAAACTGAAGTAATCTAAGGGTTACGTGACGTCATGTCGACTTAAACGATCTCTTTGAAAAAGTTTGAACAGAACTGGTATACTTTGATTTCAGTGAAAACTAACCTTGTTCTGTGGCGTAACCAGGAGCAAAGCAGGGGTAAGGGAAGGACTACGTGATGTCATGTCGACTTAAACGACCTCTTTTAAAAAGTTTGAACAGAACTGGTATACTTAGATTTCAGTGAAAACTAACGTGGTTCTGTGGCGTAACCAGGAGCAAAGCAGGGGTAAGCGGAGGGGAGAATATGGTTCTCAGCCACCCGCTCATTTTTTGCCAATAAAAAATTCTGAAGATTTAAGGAAACATATATGGTTCCAGTTATTGAGAATTTCGTAAAAATTGACCTCAGCAATGAGTGCATCAGCACTTTCCGTGACTGTATAGCCGACGCTTCGTACACATAAACGACAAGATGATTGGACAACGAAAACGGACTGAATCCGACAGAGGGCACTGACTACCTCCTAATCTTGAGACTTACTATCTCACAAACTTGAAACTAACTTTCCTCACAAACACAAGAGACTCCCCTACGAGGTAGCAGCTGTTAGAAGGCAATTATTACGAGGCCCTCTCCCTTCTCCCTCTTCTTTCACCCTCGGTTCGAAGGTCGTTTCAGCTAGTTTCGTATCATTCCATAGGAAGTTTCTTTACTCTTCGTCCAACTTCGTTCCAATACCTTCATTCTTGAAGAACGGGCCATCTGGCTTCACTTGGAGAACCATTTATATCGTTCAGTTCCGGTAAAAGAAGAGAAAAGTAAATGCAAGAAAAGGAAAAAACATGAATAAAAAGGAAGAACGCAAAGAACGAGAAGAAAAAGAAGAATGCAAAGAAAAGGAACAGCGCGAAGAAAAAGAACGCGAATAAAATGAACGCGAAGAACAAGAGCATAAAGAAGAAGAAAAACGCGAAGAAGAAAAAGAATGCGAAGAAGAAGAATAAGAATGCGAAGACGAAGAAGTAGAAAAGAACGCGAATAAAAAAAAAAGAATAATGTGAATAATGATAATGATAATAATAATAATAACAATAATAATGATAATAATGATAATAATAATAATAATAATGATAATAATAATAATAATAATAATAGTAATAATAATAATAATAATAATAATAATAATAATAATAATAATAATAATAATAATAATAATAATAATAATAATAATAATAATAATAATAATAATAATAATAATAATAATAATAATAATAATAATAATAATAATAATAATAATAATAATAA
>NC_134817.1:41708924-41718924 GCF_046742065.1 Oratosquilla oratoria | reverse complement strand
GGCTTCCTGCGTCACTGCCATAGACTTCACACATAATATCCTAATTAGTAGCTGAGTTAAAATATCTAAACATAGGAAAGAAGGACTTACATTAAATGCAGCCGATATATCTCCACCCGAGGCGGAACGTCCACTCTTTTGGCTATCTGAATTCTTTCTCTCCCCAACGCTCATAAAGCGCCTCTTCTTCAAGTACAAAATCACCCCTGAATGCCCCATAGAATCATCGTCTATGGAGTTTGAACCTGATTGGCCAAGACAGACTAAACGTATTTGCACGCACGCTAGCGACGCTACTCGTGCAAATACGACGAAAACGTATTACACAATACCTTGAACTAATACATAATTTACATTGCATCAACAGAAAAACGTAATAATAATTCGGTTTGGCACGTTTTCAGAAATAGCATACAAAATAATAATACATCTTACAAAGCTTAACATGATTCAATAGGATATTAAGACACCGACTTAAACGTTTGGGTATTTCCCTATGCGTGACGTCCAGAACGTAACGCTTCATTCTCGTTCGCTGAATAACTGACGTCTTTTTGCCAAAATAATAATTTCATTAATATATTACATATATAGGATACTCATATATGTAACACCTCCCTCTTCAAAAGAGAAAAAAAAAATCTTCCAGGTAATTTTTTCACTTGTGGTAGAATACACTTACAATCTAGATAGGCAATCAGCTATCACATTGCCTCTTCCTCATACATGACGAACATCTAAATTATACTCCTTCAAAAACAATCTCCACCTGGTTAAGCAAAGGTTCTTATGTTTAAACTTGTTAAGATATTTCAAGGGATGGTGGTCTGTGAAAACAGTTACCTGGGTATCAACAGGAATATACCCAGCAAAATACTTAAGTGTTAACATAATAGACAATAATTCCTTTTCAATGGTGCTGTACTCTAACTAATCCATGTTTGATTTCTTACTAAAGTTACTTACAGGGTGCTCTGCAGCATTTTTAGCTTGTAACAAAACTGATCCGACACCAATGTTACTGGCATCACAATACAGAGAAAATGGCTCTGAGAAATCTGGGGCTTGCAGCACAGGAGCATCACTCAAAAGACTCTTAGCTTGAACAAAAGCGGAGTTACAAGCCTCAGTCCACTGGAACTTTGTTACTTTCTTCAACAATTCAGTTAATGGAGCCATTAAAAGGAAGAAACTATGAATGAACATCCTATAATAAGCAATGGTTCCTATAAAATTACGAACCTCTTTCTTACTCTTAGGTATGTCTATGATGAGAATGGCTTCTACTTTAGTGTGGGGTGGAGCAACCTCTCCTTGCCTTATGACATTCAAGATAATGAACCTTAGCCTTAACACAATCACACTCGGTCAAATTAAGCACTAAATTGGCAGACACTAACTTGTCAAAAAGTAAAGTTAGACAACACAAATGCTCTTGCCAAGAGCAAACCGGCAGTAATCCCGGAATGGTCTTTTTCAAAATGTTCTGTTTCTTCCGAAACAATTGGTATATCTGACACTATGGGTGAGGGGCACATCTTCCTACCTACTAAGTCATATCCTATAATGACTTCAACACCTTCTACTGGCAACTGACCTACTAGTCCCATCATTGCCTGTCCTTTATATAGAAGCGATTCTATCTCTCCCACTACCAGGGGCACCCTAGCTAGGCCTCCTAGAGAGCCTATGACTACGCTCCCTTTTACTATGGGATTTTCTATTAAGCTACCTAACATTACTGATTGGAGTGCTCCTGAGTCTCTCAGGATTGTCACCCTATTTTTCTTATCTCCCTCTGTGGAGATCATTCTTCGGAAAAGGAACAGTTTACATCCTTTCAAGTGAGGTTTCACCTCATCCTTTTCTTTGCCGTCTCCTCTTCCAACAATCCCTCGCCAGGTGGCCTACTTTCCTGCAGTAGAAACATGACACGCTCTGTGATGACTTACTATAGTCACCCTTTTTGACCTCTATGGATTTCGTAGGTGGTCCACCTGATGAGTTTGATTTTAAGATTTTCGGCCTATCTTCTCTCCTCCTTGGAGTAACTGTGAATTTCCCTGCAGTAGGTTTTAATATATCATATTTATCTGCTAAGATTGCAGCCTCTTCCAACTTTGAGACTTTTGTTTCCTGAAGATACAAGAACACCTCTTTAGGAATGGATCTCAGGCACTCTTCTATCAACATTTACTCAGCCAGCTTCTTATAACCTTCATTTATGTTACGGGATCTTAATTATTGGTCCCATAACATTCTTTTCTCTTTACTAAATTCAACATGTGAGATATTAAATTGCTTCATAATTTTTGGCTTGTGAATCCTCCAAAGCACCGTATACCCTTAATGGTTTACCTCTGAGGCTTGTTCACAACAATGCAGTCCAATACTCCTCCGGCCATTGATAATCTTCCGCCATTCCTACGAGCGTTCTAAAGTATCTACCTGTGATTCATCAAATTCAGGAAGCAAATTTGCGTTTTGTACCACATCAAAACTGTGTCTCCACAGCGTGAGTTGAGAGTCTGATAGCACTCGTCTATTTTCTTGCAACTCATCTTAAAGTTTAAGGTTCTCATTCTCTAACAATTTTGCTTCAGCTTCTATTCTAGCTATTTGTAACTCCAACTGCAATTTGCTTAATCAAGATTTAGTGTTTCGAGATTCACCCTTCTCTCTATTCTCTTCTCTTTCTTCCTCATTTTCTGAGTGACATAATCTCTTTCTGTCGTTCCCTCATCTCTCGTCACCCCGCTTTCATCCCTATTCAGCACCATAGTTACCACAATACGCACTAATTCTGCTTTATTTGCATCATGGGCGTGATTACCCCCTAGACATCGTGCCACCACCTTCAACTCGGATATGGTAAGACCTTGAATTTCACTCTCTGTGGGCTGTCTCATTATAAACTCCCATACCTCCTTTTCGTTTGACAACCTTGTTTTCTCAAAATTGTAATCCTATCTAATACTAAAATTCTCGTTAGTAACTCTTTCACTTTAACGTTAAAATCCCGACAATGTGTAGGCAAATTATGTTACAGATCTTACGAGTACTTTTGACTTGTAACATAGAATATTCTAAGATGATAAGAATGATTCCCAAGATCTTCTGTCTTTGGGGATATCTGCTCATAGAATAAAATTATTGAAGGTCGGCATCTAATTTTGCGTCATCATGATAATGGAAAGAAATAAAACAAATGGAAAGTTTAACACTATTCATTAAAGTTTACAGGAATAACAAGATATTTATAATCAAGTACATATACTTGAATTAAGGATTTGCAAATAAAATCTAAACATGATTCTAAGTTCTTCAGCACAATTTTTAAGGTGGGGTGAAAGAGAAATAGTTACCAACAGATTCACTGTCCAGGCTTCCCACGTCACTGCCATAGACTTCACACATGGTATCCTAATTAGTAGCTGAGTTAAAATATGTAAAGAGAGGGAAGAAGAAATTACATTAAATGCAGCCGATACATCTCCATCGGAGGCAGAAAGTTCTCTCTTTTAGCTATCTGAATTCTTTCTCTCCCCAACGCGTATAAAGCACTTCTTCCTCCAGTACAAAATCACCCCTGGAAGGCCCATAGAATCAGCGTCTATGGAGTTTGAACATGATTGGCCACGACAGACTGAACGTATTTGCACGTACGCTAGCGACACCACTCGTGCAAATACGACGAAAACGTATTACACAGTAACTTGAACTAATACATAATTTACATTGCATCAACATAAAAACATAATAATAATTCGGTTTGGCATGTTTTCAGAAATAGTACACAAAAATAATAATGCATCTTACAAAGCTAAAAATGATTCAATAGAATATTAAGACGCCGACCCAAAACGTTTGGATATCTCCCTATGCGTGACGTCCAGAACGTAACGCTTCATTCTCGTCCGTTGGATAACTGACGTCTTTTCAACAATATAATCCTTTTATTCATACATTGCAAATATAGGATACTCATATGTAACAGATGTAACAGTGTGCGTGTGCGTGTGTGTGTGTGTGTGTGTGTGTGTGTGTGTTTGTGTGTATGTGTGTGTGTGTGTGTGTGTGCGTGCGTGTGTGTGTGTGTGTGTGTGTGTGTGTGTGCGTGCGTGTGTTTGTGTGTGTGTGTGTGTGTGTGTGTGTGTGTGTGTGTGTGTGTGTGCGCGTGTGTGTGTGTGCGTGTGTCTGTGTGTGTATGTGAACCCGTATAAAGTGGCAAAAACTAATATGGATGGATGTCATACAGTATATCAGTTACCGAATGAAAGGAGGAAGCAAATTCAGTTGACCAGCTAAAACCTCGATGGGTTCGACTTTTAAAGTCAAAATTGTCTCCCACTGCTAGACGTTGTATTGAGGCAATGACGCGGAATGACCAAATATGACCTCACCACCCTCTGCACACTAAAACAGCCACCTGCCCAGAAAATGCCGAAATCGTATAGAATCGCAGTCGACCTTGATGTATCCATACCGTATATTCATGTTTACACACATAGACATAGACATAGACATAGACATAGACATAGACATAGACTTAGACTTAGACTTAGACTTAGACTTAGACTTAGACTTAGACTTAGACTTAGACTTAGACATGGACATGGACATGGACATGGACATGGACATGGACATAGGCATGGGCATAGGCATAGGTATAGGCATAGACATAGACATAGACATAGACATAGACATAGACATAGACATAGACATAGACATAGACATAGACATAGACATAGACATAGACATAGACATAGACATAGACATAGACATACACACCGTATGGTCACCGAATCTCATTAAAGACCGTGTGCGGACAATTAGCCGACAGACAATTGACCGACAGACAGTTAGCCGACAGACAATTCGCCGACAGGACAATTGGTCGATAAGACAATTGACCGACAGACAATTGGCCGACAGGAAAGAAAAAAAAATCAAGCTAAAAACATAATATTCATGGTTACTATACTATACTAAACTACTTATTTTTAAAATCATTATACTAAACTACTTATTGTTAAGATTGTTTATTCTAAACCAATTATTGCTGATATCGTTTATGCCTAAACAACTACTTTTGAAATCGTTATGCTATAAACTCCATTAATCGCAATTTTCCTCACGTTTCTATTTATGGCTGTTTTTTCACTTTGGACAGTGTTTGTGGCGCAAGATACAGACTATGGGTTTACAATCGTGGTACAACGACCGAGAAAATACATTTATTGTAAAACAGCTGCAAGCACTAGCTTTCGTACCACCTGATGATGTGCCTTTTTTGTTTGAACAATTTATTAATTCTTTAATGCACAAACTGATGAAATTTTGGAAGATTTCTTGTCTTATTTTGAGTGTACATGGTTAGGAATCGTGCAGCGTGGTAGACGTAGACGACCTTTATTCGACATTTTGTTATGGTCGTGTCACTACAGAGCGCTGAACGATCTGCCGAAAACCAACAACTCGCTGGAAGGGTGGCATCACGCCTTCAGTAGAAGAGTAAATGTCCATCACCCTAACTTATCAAAATTAATTCAAAAGCTCAGGATTGAGCAATCAAGCACAGAAATTTTAATAGAACAGGCATTTTCAGGAGCTGATGTTTCAAGGGAAAAGAAAAAATTCATTAGTGTTAAGGGTAGACTGATAAAAATTGTACTCATCTATGACGTCGAAGATGGTTTGCAATTTTTAAGAGCTTGTGCACACAATCTTATCAATTAAATCGTTTTTTCTAAATTTTTGAGATGAATATTATGTTTTTATCTTTTAATTTGTTCCTTTTATTTTGATCTTTTAATTTTTTTTTATAAATCTTTTGTACTTTATATAGTCTTTTATGTAAGTTTTAATTTATTTTAATAAAGCGTTTATGTAGTAACCTTTTTTTATATCCTTTTTAAGATGAACTCCATGACTGATACTGAAGGGCTTGGAAAAATAAACTTAGTAAAAGCAGGATGAAAATTTGGTCTGACAAAAGCATTTGAAAATAAGTGGTTTAGCATAACGATTTCAAAAGTAGTTGTTTAGCATAACGATATCAGCAATATTTGGTTGAGAATAACAATCATAACAATAAGTAGTTTAGTATAATGATTTTAAAAATAAGTAGTTTAGTATAGTATAGTAACCATGAATATTATGTTTTTAGCTTTGATTTTTTTTCCTTTCATTTGGAGTTTTTTTTTTTTTTGTATATAAATAAATTTAATGTACGTATGATCGATCAATTGTCCTGTCGGCCAATTGTCTGTCGGTCAATTGTCTTATCGACCAATTGTCCTGTCGGCGAATTGTCTGTCGGCTAACTGTCCGTCGGTCAATTGTCTGTCGGCTAATTGTCTGACTACCTTAAAGACATTGACAGACTGGAAAAAGTACAACGGCGAGCCACAAAACTGATTCCAAATATCAAAAATAAATCATACGAAAATCGGCTATAACATATGAATCTGTTTTCCCTAAAAAAGCGTAGACTCAGAGATGACTTGATACAGGTCTTTAAGATTTTAAAGGGAATTGACAACATAAAAAATGTGACAAAATTTTCACATTGAATGAGAATCAGACAAGAAACAATGGTCTCAAACTGTCCGGAAATAGATTCAATTTGGAAGTAGGTAGAAACAACTTTGCCAACCGTGTAGTTAATGAATGGAATAAACTTCCTGCACAGGTAGTGCAATGTAGTTCAGTTCGAAGATTTAAGAATTATTTAGATAAATACATAAGTAAGATGCTGTAATGATTATAATTTATCTTATATTATTTGTTTTTGTTTTGTTATCATTTGTCTGTCTGATTTTCATTCATTATTTGTTATATGTCAATTTATTATTATTTACTATTCACCTGTTTGTTTATTATTTAACTATACCTATGCATTTATTTATGTATTTTATTTGTTATTTACCTTATTATAGTTTTTATTTATTATTTTATTATTAATATGATTTTTTTTTCGCATCCGACCTAGATATGGATCAAAACGTCTCCTGTCGGCATGCTCCGCCTTTGTAATCATTTGTAATAGACATAGACATAGACATTGACATAGACATAGACATAGACATAGACAGACGTAGACAGACGTAGACAGACGTAGACAGACGTAGACATAGACATAGACATAGACATAGACATAGACATAGACATAGACATAGACATAGACATAGACATAGACATAGACATAGACATAGACATAGACATAGACATAGACATAGACATAGGCACAGACATAGACACAGACACAGACACAGGCACATACCTAGACATATACATAGACATAGGCATATACATAGACATAGACATAGACATAGATCAAATAATACTGCAGTTGTGCGGTCATCATAAAAATATTATTTTATAAATAAGAGCGTACAGTGCGTAACGAAAAAAAATTGTTCCAGTTTTTACTGATAAATCATACACAAAAAGAAAATTTAATACTCTGGGTATTTCAATGTTAAATAAAAGAAAATCTGAGGTGATCTAATAACAGAACCATCAAAGCAGTGGGTATACTTGATGATGAAATATATCTTAATGTGAAAACAAAGGAAAACCAGAGGCTATGAGGTAAGATTGAAAATAACCAGGTATTAGAAGAACTTTAGTTAGAAATGATTACAAAGGAAGAGCATACCAACTTGAATTTCGGTCCATAACTAGGTCGGATACTAGGATATAAAGAAATGAACAAACAAGTGAACCAAGAAAATTGGCAGGCATCACAGCATATCGCTTAGGTGTTCATCTAAATCAGCGATTCCCAAACTATGGGTAGCGAGACTTCATTAGAAAAAAAAAAAAAAAATCAAAAGCTTCCCTACACTTGTGTTTTCAATAAAAGAAGAATTTCGAAATTGCTTTTTGATGCTTGGGTCTCCACATCTTCACCATTTTGGGTCGCGGCCAAAAAAAGTTTGGGAACCACTGATCTAAATCAATCTTAAAACTTCGAACCGCACTACATTACAACACCTCTGTGCATTCATTAGCTTTGTCTTCATCGTCTTCACCAGTTTCTAAGTCTCATACCCATATATTATTGCTGGCAGAATGCATTAATGGTAAAATTTACGTCTCAAACATGATAGTAGAGAACCTCACAGGATTTTATTATTCTTACCAAACACTTTCCAACCAATTGTAATATGCCTTTCCATTTCATTATCATGATCTTTGGTCACTTTCACAATCTGACCTGAAAGTTGTTTTGGTTTTGCTCTTACTCATTTTGAAACCCATTTTGAGACTCTCCTTGTTTAGATCACTCAGTATAACTCCTATTCGAGAGATGCCACCTTGACGTGATGGATAAGATTGAGAATCTTAATGACTACAAAAGCAATGCCGACAGAGAGGAAATCTCTACAGGGTTACCAATATCAAACAGGTTTTGTAAGAGGGATGAGGCAAAGAGAAGCTCGCACACATAGTCCTAGGACCCACTGCTAACTGCCACCTCCCTGATAGAAAACAGGTAAGTTCCTCATAGATATATGGAGTACCGTCATAATGACGGCGTGGACCATCGGATATATATGTTTGATATATATATATATATATATATATATATATATATATATAACATACATATATACATATATATATATAACATACATACATATATATATATATATATATATATATATATATATATATATATAACATACATATATACATATATATCTATCTATATATATATATTGCATGCGTTGTTAAGTCAACAGCTGAGATAGCATTATTCTGTTCATAGAATATCTTTTCTATGTCACGCACCAATGTGCGGTCGTCTGGATGCAGATTTCTGAGTAGAGTACTGAAGTCCATGGTGTTTTCCTCTAGACGTCTTTCGGCTCTAATTGGTCATCTTCAGGAGGTGTTGCCTGGTTGAATTGTTGACAGAGAATGACGCGGTTTGATCGTATGGTGGTATATATCGGCGGAGAGCGGAGTTCCCAAACGTCCGCCCGCCAATCAGCGCGCGGGGTGCATCCTCTGTCTTCTCGTTGGTAACGACGTTTCAGGTTGCTGTTGTATATTAATAGCGGGTTTTTGGTTGTAAATCAGCACCGCCTTCTGTCATCTTTAGTCTTCTGGTGTCATTGTTTCTTTCAATGATGGTGGTGGTGCCTTCCATATGAATCTGTTTTTTCTCTAAAAAAGCGTAGACTCAGAGGTGACTTGATACAGGTCTTTAAAATTCTAAAGGGAATTGACAACATCAAAAGTGACCAAATTTTTACATTGAATGAGAATCAGACAAGAAAACAATGGTCTCAAACTGTCCGGAAATAGATTCAATTTGGAAGTAGTAGAAACAACTTGGCCAACCGTGTAGTTAATGAATGGAATAAACTTCCTGCACAGGTAGTGCAATGTAGTTCAGTTCGAAGCTTTAAGAATCATTTAGATAAATACCTAAGTAAGATGCTGTAATGATTATAATAATATCTTATATTTTTTGTTTTTGTTTTGTTATCATTTGTCTGTCTGATTTTTATTTATTATTAGTTATATGTCAATTTATTATTATTTACTATTTACGTTTTTGTTTATTATTGAACTATACCTATGCATTTATTTATGTATTTTATCTGTTATTTACATTATCATAGTTTTTATTTCTTATTTTATTATTGGTATGATTTTTTTTTCGCATCCGACCTAGATATGGATCAAAAGGTCTCCTGTCGGTATGCTCCGCCTTTGTAATCCTTTGTAATCCTTTGTCTCTTAAGAGTTAGTCCATGCTCGTACAAGTAGTGTCTTCTTATGGCGCCGTCCTGCAGATGTGCTGAAATTCTCTTAGACAGTGTTGTAGTGGTGACGCCAATGTACCGAGAATTTAGGCGACTGCAGTCACCACTGGAACATGTATATTGGTACACGACGTTCACCTCTTGCATTTCACTTGTCTTAGGGAGGCAGCTATTCTTGACAACTAACTTGGATATCCTTCTTGTTTTGTAGTAGA
>NC_134817.1:41698924-41701424 GCF_046742065.1 Oratosquilla oratoria | reverse complement strand
AACCCAATCCACCCAAACCCAACCCAAACCCAACCCAATCCAACTCAACCCACCCCAACGCAACGCAACGCAACGCAACTCAGCCCAACACAACACAACACAACACAACACAACACAACACAACACAACACAACACAACACAACACAACACAACACAACACAACACAACACAACACAACACAACACAACACAACACAACACAACCCAACCCAACCCAACCCAACCCAACCCAACCCAACCCAACCCAACCCAACCCAACCCAACCCAACCCAACCCAACCTAACCCAACCCAACCCAACCCCAACCGAACTTAACCCAACTCAACCCATTCCAATCCAACCCAATACAATAAGTTTGACCTAATCATTATAGGTCTGGCGTCATCATTATAGGTCTGAATCGTCACATGTGTGATTTCATCATTAGATTGAGTTTGGATTAATCATTATGTTGATTATGACGATAATGTCATATGAGATCTGACGCCATTATTCCGTCGGATGTAACGTCGACGTGATACCAGAAATTGGTTGAGACGTCACAGTCATGATTGAAAGGGTCTGGTTATGTCGTCATCACAAAAGGGTTTATTCCTTCGATTTATGGGATTTTTTACTGATTGGGCGTCCCACGGTCCGCCGCTACTGAGCTTCGTATCCGGGATCGATCTCTAAGGGCAACCCATGGTAACCACCTCCATTAAACGTCTGAGAATACAGCCTAAAAGCGAAGAGTTGAGGTGGAGTTGAGCGCCTCCCAGTGTAAGGTCATGATCTCTAAGGGCAACCCATGGTAACCACCTCCATTAAACGTCTGAGAATACAGCCTAAAAGCAAAGAGTTGAGGTGGAGTTGAGCGCCTCCCAGTGTAAGGTCATGATCTCTAAGGGCAACCCATGCTAACCACCTACATTAAACGCCTGAGAATACAGCCTAAAAGCGAAGAGTTGAGGTGGAGTTGAGCGCCTCCTAGTGTAAGGTCATGATATCTAAGGGGAACCCATGGTAACCACCTACATTAAACGTCTGAGAATACAGCCTAAAAGCGAAGAGATGAGGTAGAGTTGAGCGCCTCCCAGTGTAAGGTCATGATCTCTAAGGGCAACCCATGCTAACCACTTCCATTAAATGTCTGAGAATACAGCCTAAAAGCGAAGAGTTGAGAGCCTCCCAGTGTAAGGTCATCTCCACTGGGTTTACGTCATAGGTGAATGGGGATGGATAAGGAAGAGTTGAAGATGGGAGTGGAGGGAGGGCGGGGGGGGGTAATGGAAAGAACTGAATTAGGTCTTCGGGGAAGTGAATGGGACCTCACGGACGCGAGAAGGAAAGATCAAAGATGGTGGAGAGGGTGAGGGTGAGGGGGCTTAGACCCGATTTTCAAGGTGGCAAGGTCTCTTTGCGCAGACACGACCGGATTGATCAGTTTCCGAAAGAATTGAAAAAAAAAAAGTTTGTCGTCAGCCAGAGTAAAGTATGTGAAGTGAACTCTCGGGTATTGCGATATACACATGAACTGATCGTACCTAATACCGACTTTCATAGTAATAAAATTATCTGGCGTCAGATAAGTAAAGTCTATAAAGAATGTCATCAGTTTGAAGAAATTAGATCTTATTCAAAGATTCAATCCTGAGCTAAATAAAATCGTCTGCTATATGAAAAAAAAAAAAAAAAAAATAAATAAATAAATAGAAAAATCTACAAGAGCTATGTGTGTGTGTGTGTGTGTGTGTGTGTGTGTGTGTGTGTGTGTGTGTGTGTGTGCGTGTGTGTGTGTGTGTGTGTTTGTGCGTGCGTGTGTGTATATGTATGCGTGTGCGTGAGCGTGTACGTGTACGTGTGTGTATGTACTTATTCGTGTGCATACGCAAGCCTTCATATTCCGTGTCTATAAATTTTATTCTCACATTATCTGCCCAACACAATTCTACCTCACATCGTGACGACATTGGCTGTTGTGTCAGTATTACCAAATATTTTTGTATGTGAAATTCAATAACTTCCTTTCTTGAGCGAACCATTATGAAAAAAAACGACGGCACTTGATATCGCGGTTCGAATTCCTAAATCCTCGAAGCTCCTCGTCACAATCCACTTTAATAAATGCGCTCTTCCTCATCCCAACTCCCTACTTCCAATTTCTTTCTATTCATTCCTCTTCACTTCGTTTTACGTCATCCTTCTCTTTACATAACTCTTTCCTCACTTTCACATTTTCTCCCTTATCATTCAGACTTATCTTTTTCTCCTTCCTGTTTGTACTCTACTAATCTATATTTTCCCACATCTCATTCTCCACTTTATCCTCTACTCCTCCTTGTCCTCCTCCTCTTCCTCCATTAGCATTCTTCCTTTTCCTCTTTCTTCATCTGGTCTTCCTTTCTCTCCACCTTTCCTTGTCTTCCATGTGATATGTTCCCCCATTTTATTCTTTCTTTCTTCATCTTATTCCCCTCATTAGTTCTCGTCTCATTTGTGCTCATCTTTCACATACTCTC
>NC_134817.1:41686424-41693924 GCF_046742065.1 Oratosquilla oratoria | reverse complement strand
CACAGCATCAAGGATGGAGTTCTCAATATGGCACATGTATGCCTGTGCAAATAAAACCCCTAGGGGGCTGCCCATAGCTACACCGTCAATTTGGAAATACATACGGCCTGAAGGGCATCTGAAGGGTGCTTCCTTAGTGCAAACCCGGAGCATTTTCTCAAGGGTATCACGTGGTAATTTTGGTGGAGGTAAGCTATTGTGGTTAAAGACATTCTGCAGGATTATCTGAATAGTTTCTTCTACGGGAAGATTCGAAAAAAGACTTTCAACGTCCAGAGAAGCTAACATTCCTTGAGGGGCTGTATTCCTAAGAATATCCACAAATTCATACGTGGAACGTAGTGAGTGGAGAGTAGGAATATACGGGGTTATTAAATCATTAAGCTGCTTAGCTAATTGGTATGTAGGTGTAGGTATCTGCGAAATAATTGGTCTTAATTTGCATCCAGGTTTGTGGGTTTTGACGTTACCATAAAAGTAACCTGGCTCATAATGTCCTTGTAAATTATGAAATTTGACACCGTCGATAACGGCATTTGCGTTATTAATTAGATCAGTCACTTTTTTCCGAATTCTATCTACAGGGTTCCTTCTAATTTGTAAGAATTTGGACGAATCCTGCAATAAACTGTCAACTTTGTCGAAATAGTCCGAACGGTTGAGAATAACGAATAGGTCCGATTTATCCGCTCTGCGTATCACTATATCCTTGTTCTCGCGAAGTTCTTTAGCAGCCTGCCGTAACTCAGCCGTAAGAAGGGAACCACCTCCAACACCTCTATGCTTGGTGCTTTCAGCCTGCAATTGTTCCTTCACATCTGGGTTCATATTAATTTTACCATCCTTATGAAGTTCACACAAGTTCCTATAAAGTAGCTCTAGTTCAGCAGTTTTTTCAATTTTCCTAAACTTAGGCATGTAGTTGCACTTTAATCCCAAGTTAAGGAATTCCTTTTGAATATCCGATAGAATGTAGTTCGAAAGGTTGAGGTAACCGTCCGTACTTTTTGGAAGTAAGACCTTACTTCCGTACAAACGGCTTAGTTTCTTCTGCACACGAGTTTCTGTGGAGTTGATGTACATAGAGAGGCTATGCTGTAAAGCCCTCTCTATCTGGTCTCTTAGATCAGAAGCGATAACACAATTACGGAATTCCTCTAAGGTCTCGTCTAATTCCGTATTAAGGCTCTTGATTAGTTTTTTCTTTTCTTCTACTTGCTCGTACAACAGCCTCCGTCTGAAGTCGAGCGTAAACTGTTTCTGCTGCACTGCTCTGTCATGAAGGCGTATATAGGTAAATTTAGGGAGCAGGTTTTCTTGGAGACATTTTCTATTAAATAATACAGCATACTCAGCACTGGAAATCTTCTTCCTTAAACTTTCTATCCTTCTCGCTATTTTCCTTTCTGTAGGAGGAAGGGAGAACACAATATCACCAAATGGAACCATATTGATTTTGGAAATAAAAACAAATTCATTACTTACAACGTTTCGCCTATGCTTTAGGCATCTTCTGGTAATTTTAATTTTTAAATCTACAAATCATGATCATATATACAATGTATACAAAATGAACTAGGATAGGTACTTTTTGTTTAAATTCTTCTTGGCGCCCCGTGGGATGCCCCGAACAGCTCCAGGGTTCCACACATATTTAATTGTATATTAATTGCTGGTAGGAGATTCTTTATGAATTGAACAGAATCAAACAAATATTGACAAACAATGGGTTCTCGATGTGTGATATCGACAAAGAAATTAGAAATAAAATGGAGAAATTTAATTCTGTACTTGGTAATACAGAAAATTCGAAGAGTACTATAAATATTTACTACCAGAGTACGATGACATCCGCATATAAAACAGATGAAAAAGTCATTAAAAATATCATTCATAAAAATTGTAAACCCAAGAAGCAAGAGGACTCCTTACAATTGGTTATATACTATCGTAACCCCAGAACTGCATCACTTATCATGAAAAACAACTTATCAGGAGAAAAAGATATTTCAAAACAAAGTTACGTTGTGTACAAATACTCATGCCCTTTCAACAAAGACGGTGCGCTTTGCAATGACGAGTACATTGGACACACAACTCAAACTTTGTCTCAAAGGCTTACTTTCCATATGCAAAATGGTGCAATAAAATCGCACGTTTCTAAAATTCATAAGATGAATATGTCGCGGGAAGTTTTGAATAGTAGTACATCGATTTTAGCAAAGAACACCAATAAGAGAAAATTAAAATGTTTGGAAGCTGTATTAATAAAGAATCTCCTACCAGCAATTAATATACAATTAAATATGTGTGGAACCCTGGAGCTGTTCGGGGCATCCCACGGGGCGCCAAGAAGAATTTAAACAAAAAGTACCTATCCTAGTTCATTTTGTATACATTGTATATATGATCATGATTTGTAGATTTAAAAATTAAAATTACCAGAAGATGCCTAAAGCATAGGCGAAACGTTGTAAGTAATGAATTTGTTTTTATTTCCAAAATCAATATGGTTCCATTTGGTGATATTGTGTTCTCCCTTCCTCCTACAGAAAGGAAAATAGCGAGAAGGATAGAAAGTTTAAGGAAGAAGATTTCCAGTGCTGAGTATGCTGTATTATTTAATAGAAAATGTCTCCAAGAAAACCTGCTCCCTAAAATTTACCTATATTTATATATATATATATATATATATATATATATATATATATATATATATATATATATATATGAATATATATATATATATATATGTGTGTATATTTACACTTCTTCAAGTTTCGAATATACATTTTATTTATATGAATATACACACATTTGCAGCAAAGGACCAGCGGAAGACTTGCACTATTTATATATAATATATATATATATATATATATATATATATATATATATATAAAGAAGAAAAAATCACATGATATTATTTTGAGAAATTACACAATAGTTAGAACTAAGCAGAAAAGGCAGTACGTTAGAAATGATGGTTAACAATGTATTCTAATTTGTTGCAAAACACTAGTTGGCACTATTATCGTGCAAAGAGATGTAGCACAATACAGAATCATGTATTAGATAGGGCAGAATTAATTTATATTTTTTATTTTCTTCGTATTACAGTTTGCATAACCTCACAAGTAAGAAACCTCCAGATTGATCCTTAACAGACAACGGTGAATTCCAATTGATCTAGCTATCCATGAACGCTGGGCAAAGGTGAGGGCTTGAACCGCTTTGTAAAGGAAATTTTATTGTATTCAAAGTCAAGTAAAGGGGATACAAACATTTTCAATTAACTAAGTGGTGCCATGAGGCAATGACGCCTTCCTTAACGGGTGCCAACTTTCTTTTTTATTCTGTCTGTCACCAGTTAATTCTATTCAACTAGTGACACCTCTTTGTTATGAAAGGGATCGGAGCCTATTTTGACTTACCATTTCCATACCATGTCAAAGTTTTCCTTGTACTGTGGTTGC
Source organism: Oratosquilla oratoria (assembly GCF_046742065.1). Lineage (NCBI taxonomy): Eukaryota > Metazoa > Arthropoda > Malacostraca > Stomatopoda > Squillidae > Oratosquilla > Oratosquilla oratoria. Next base: position 41,690,448 of record NC_134817.1, on the reverse strand, counting down.
TGCCCGAAAATTTTTAATTTCTGTGGCACCTTCTCAGAAACGGAGGGGTGAAGTACCGGGCAGGCACGCTGAACTGACACATGCTACACGGGGCTGACACGTGGCATGAAGGTCAGCGGTGATGGCCTAACAGCTGACGGCTAAGAACTGACAGATGAAGAAGGAACTTAAAATGGATGAATCTTCGAGGACTGCTGCCTGTCTTTCTGTTTGTCTGTCTATTGGTTGGCTATTTATGTTCTTGTGTTCATGTATCCATGTCTGTATCTTCTTGTTGCTCTGTCTGCATATATATCTGTGTCCCCCTCCGCCTATTTTTTCTATTTGCTTGTCTGTCCACTTGTCTGGCCAACTTTCTGTCCACCTGTCTGTCTGTCTGTCTGCTTTTCTGCTTACGTGTGTATGTGCCTGCTTTCCTGCCCGTCTGGCTACTAGCTCGTTCGTCTGTTTGTTTGTCTGCCCGGCTGTGAGATTACCTTGGCGGGTGTCTGCCTCTGTGTGTATTATTCTAGCTCAGATGTTCCTAGAATAATTCCTAGGGGATATCTAAACCAGTTCTTGACAATATCCAAAGAGGCATCATGGAGGAAATATGAAATCAATAATTTCGTTTCGAATTATGTTTTAGTATTTTTTATGTGCTGAAAATTAAAATAAAGAATCCCTAGATTTCAGCTGTTCGTTCATAGAAGCCGAAAGTCGATAGCAGTAGTTTGATATTGAAGAGAGGGTATCAGGTTAACTTGGAGTTAGACTTTGGGCTATTAGGACTGAAAAACTTTAGGAACAACTGGTCTAGCTATTGCTATACTATCTTCTTCATTTCTGTGCCTCTCTTTCATTATCTCTTTCTCAATACGATGACACTATTTCCTTTATCCCTGGTTGCTACCAGAATTTTCTATTCATCTCCTTGGTACATCATTAGTAGCATACGGGTTGGGTGTGGTTTATGAGTTTATGTAACCATACAAAAGAACTCAAGTAAATGTCTGAAAAAAAAATCATACAAAAGAACTCAAGTAAATGGCTGAAAAAAAATCATACAAAAGAACTCAAGTAAATGGCTGAAAAAATAATACAAAAGAACTCAAGTAAATGGCTGAAAAAATCATACAAAAGAACTCAAGTAAATGGCTGAAAGAAAAATCATACAAAAGAACTCAAGTAAATGGCTGAAAAAAAATCATACAAAAGAACTCAAGTAAATGGCTGAAAAAAATCATACAAAAGAACTCAAATAAATGTCTGAAAAAAAATCATAATTCATTGACGAACATAAGTACCGGAGTACTGAAATAACCCAGTTATGTAATCAACAATCTAGATTTTTTTTTTTTGTGTCGGCTCAACAATTTCCAGTTTCTATTATTGTATGGCGGTTGAGTCAAGAAAAGAAAAATCACTGAATATTCAACCAGAAAATCGTACTTGTATAGTTATATTTAGAACTACAGAATATCCCTAGACTTTTAGCCATCACTGTACCGTCGCCACTAAAAGTCCTGTCGCTCATTGCGAATTTAATTATGCAAATATATCCTCTAGATTCTGTCCTGCTAACGCAATTTCATGAAAAAATTCCAACATGGCATGACAACAGATGTGCAGCAAAGATTGCTGCAAATGCTTAAGAAGAAAAGCTCTTACCGAGACAAATTCAGAAAAGATGTCAGAACCTTTACGAGGGGCTGTATATGTATGGGGTGTAAGGCTGTATATGGGGAAAGGAAGAAGGGCAAAGGATAATTGTATGGGTAGATATAAATGGAAAGGGGAATATTGATCTCCAGGCGCCATTAAAACCTATTATATGGATAATGGATTCTTCGGCTCTCCGGAGTATTACCCATTCAGGATTTTATAGTCACCCCGGTTCCTCTCCCAACCAGTCACCGGTCCTTCTATACAGTACTCCTCCCCTCCCTTTCCATTCTCCTCATCCCTCCTCCACTTCTCTCGCCTCATCTCCCCTTCCAGGTCTCGTTCTTACCTCATGTCAGCCCTATAACCCCCCACTCTTATCTCTTCCTTTCTCTCTCCCTTATTTTCTTCTTCGCTAGCCCCTGTTTCCAGTGATCTCCTCCTTCTACTCTCCTATCCTCCTTTTTTCATTTCCTCCACCTTTCCTCTTCCTTTCTCTTTCCTTCTCTTTCTTTTATTTCCCTGCCGTTCCCTGATTACAGTATAACTTTCTTTCTCTTCCTCTCCTCTCACATCTCCTCTTCTTCCTTCCTCTTAACTACCTATTTTCACCTTCCCCTTTAAGGCCAGTCATCTGATTCCTCCCTTCATCTCCTTTTCTTCCTTCATATTAATCATTTACCTCCTCTTCCCGTTCTCTCCGCTTCCCTCTTTCCTTGTCAACAGTACACCTTACCTACCTATCATCTCCTACTCTCTTCTTTCCCCTCTTCCTCTATCTCTTTCCCTCTCCTTCTCTTCCTTCCCCTCACCATTTCCTTTCTTGGCTTTTCTATCATAAACCAAGACCCAACAACAGAAAAGTATCCTCGCTGTTGAAGAACTCCATATCATTTAAGGTTGATGATGATGATGAAGAACCGAATGTTCTTCTCAGAGGCACAAAGTGAGGCACCCTGAAGAACAAAATTGGCGATATCACTGCTGGTGTAGCAGACAGCGGCGATGAAGGGCGAGGAGGGGGAGAAGAAGGAGGAGGAGAAGAAGGAGGAGGAGGAAGGGGAGGAGGAGGAGGAGGAAGGGGAGGAGGAGGAGGAGGAGGAGGAGGAAGGGGAGGAGGAGGAGGAGGAGTAAAGGGAGAAAAAGTAGAAGGAGGAATAAAAGAAGAAGGAAGTGTAAGAAGAAGAGGAAGAGGAGGAGGAGCAAGGGGAATAGGAGGTAGAGAAGGAGAAGGCGAAGGACTATGAGGAGAAAGAGAAGGATGTATAAGAAGAGGCGTAAGAGGAAGAGGAGGATAAGGAGAGGAAGAATGATGAAGTAGAGGAAGAGAAGGAATATTAAGAGGAGGAAGAGGAATAAGAGGAGGAGTAGTATGAGGAAGAGGAAGAAGAAAAAGAGAATATAGAGGAGTAAGAATAGGAGGAACAAGAGTAGGAGGGTTAGGAACAGAAGTAGGAGTGGAAGGAGGAAAGAAAATAAGAAGAAGAAGAAGAGGGAAGAAGGAGGAGGAAGAGGAAGATAAAGGGGAGGTGTAAGAGAAGGAGGAGATGGAGGAGGAAGAGGAATAGATGCAGAAGGATGAGGATGAAGATGAGGAAGGGATGAGAAAGAAATAGGAGGAGAAGAAGAAAGAAGAGAATGATGACGAAGATGATATGAAAGACGATGACGAAGAAGAAAAGGATTAGGAGGAGGAGGAAATGAAAGAGAAGGAAAAGGAATAGGAGTGGAAATATAAGGAGAAATAGTAGGAGGTAGATAAGCAAGAAGAGGAGAAGGAGGAGAAAAAAAGGAGAGAAGAAGGTTAAGAAGGACACGAAAGATATAAATGTGAGGGACGCGAAAAAGTAGAAGAAGAATCAACAGGAAGGGGTAGAATAAGAGGTAGAGAAGAGTGAGGTCATGGAGTGGAGAGGTTGAAGTAAAGTTGAATCCCGCTGGAGTAAAGGGGAAACGCTGAAGGAGACGTGGGTCTCAGTAGGAAAAACATCCGAGGTTGTGGATTTCATAAGTGTGGCGGAGGTGGAGAAGGAGAGGTCGACCAGGAGAAAGTATGGGGGAGTTGGATTTGGGAGGAGTAACGGGGAGGAAGAGAAGGACCCTGTAGGACATAAAAGAAGGCTAAGGAAAATGCGAACATGAAGGGTGGACACTGGGAGATCGGAGTACTGCAGATGACACTTCTCCTGATGGACCGGTTGACCAAAGTTCGGCCGTCTGAAACGCGGACCTTCGCCGAGTTTCCAGAGGAATATGGGAAGAAAGGGGACTGCTCGTGGCAGTATCTGGCTGTGTGTGTGTGTGTGTGTGTGTCTGTGCGTGTATGTATGTGTACGTGTGCGTGAATGTGTGTGTTTGTGTGTGTGTGTAAACCGTATTC
>NC_134817.1:41666424-41676424 GCF_046742065.1 Oratosquilla oratoria | reverse complement strand
AATAATAATAATAATAATAATAATAATAATAATAATAATAATAATAATAATAATAATAATAATAATAATAATAATAATAATAATAATAATAATAATAATAATAATAATAATAATAATAATAATAATAATAATAATAATAATAATAATAATAATAATAATAATAATAATAATAATAATGATAGTAATAATAATGATAATAATAATGATAATAATAATGATAATAATAATAATAATAATAATAATAATAATAATAATAATAATAATAATAATAATAATAATAATAATAATAATAATAATAATAATAATAATAATAATAATAATAATAATAATAATAATAATAAATAATAATAATAATAATAATAATAATAATAATAATAATAATAATAATAATAATAATAATAATAATAATAATAATAATAATAATATAATAATAATAATAATAATAATAATAATAATAATAATAATAATAATAATAATAATAATAATAATAATAATAATAATAATAATAATAATAATAATAATAATAATAATAATAATAATAATAATAATAATAATAATAATAATAATAATAATAATAATAATAATAATAATAATAATAATAATAATAATAATAATAATAATAATAATAATAATAATAATAATAATGATAACAACAACAACAACAATAATAATAATAATAATAATAATAATAATAATAATAATAATAATAATAATAATAATAATAATAATAATAATAATAATAATAATAATAATAATAATAATAATAATAATAATAATAATAATAATAATAATAATAATAATAATAATAATAATAATAATAATAATAATAATAATAATAATAATAATAATAATAATAATAATAATAATAATAATAATAATAATAATAATAATAATAATAATAATAATAAAAATAATAATAATAATAATAATAATAATAATAATAATAATAATAATAATAATAATAATAATAATAATAATAATAATAATAATAATAATAATAATAATAATAATAATAATAATAATAATATCGCATGTAGCCCATTAACTGACAGGCTACAAGAATATACAAACAGCTCAAACCCAACCTGGGGTAAAACAGGAGTTCTCATGCCTTACCTGGTGCTAATCAGGAACGCCCTCTACACGCGGGAAGTGAAATCTACTCACTTCCCGTAAGTTACACACACACACCTCTCACGAACATAGCCACGTCCCACGCACAAACATCTACACTTACTTTTTCTTCGACTAAAATTCGCTTCCTTTCTAACTTTCTCTTATACTACATCTTCTCATTTCAGTTTACCTCCCACTAAAGATTTTTCCGTTTTTCCACCTTCTCTCCAACTACGTCTCCTACCATTTTCTGAACTTCTGGTGATATAATCTGCTCTTCCTCCCGGCGTTGACGCCGCCGTTCAAGCTCCCAGTCCAGTTCTCCCGAGCCACGACCACCAACAAGCCCCTAATCACTCGCAAATCGCCCGGTGGCAATAGCCCTCTTTTATACGCTACTGTCTTTTCATTTTCTTACAGACATTCTTCCCCTCCCACAAAAAACGATCCCGCGCAAGCGGGTGGTCTTTCCTAGGAATCCAGAATCCAGAATTCTCTGTCAACAATTTAACCAGTCAACACCTGAAGATGACCAGTTAAGGCCGAAAGACGTCTAGAGGAAAATACCGTGGACTTCAGTACTCTACCAAGAAATCTACATCCAGACGACCGCACATTTGTGCTTAACATAGAAAAGAAGTTCTATAAACAGAATAATGCTATCGCAGCTGTTGACTTTAACATTTTTGAGGAAACAGACACATATTCAGTTTGTTCAACATTTCAAAAACTTCGCGATATTTGATCAACTTGGCTCACTTTCACCCCTCTACTCATTCGCCACAGCGTACAATACCGGCCCACATAAAAAACAAAACAAAAAACAGTAAAAGTTGCATGCACTTTCGAAAGCAAGATCAGGGCAAACCACAAAAATCCACACTGGGTTACAGACAACAAAATATCACTCGAACTCGTAGTCTCACTTCTAGCCTATTTCCGACTACTTACTCAGTTACATCCAGACATACTCCAAAAAGCTGGCAGATTTCCATCTACACCAGGCATCATACTAGGAGAACTTTCCAGGAAAATTTCCGATATGGAAAAAACAATTGCTCATATTCACAGTCAGTCTATACCTATCACCTCTACCCACACAGTAGCACAAGTAACACGATCAATGTCACGTAACACGAGGTCAAGACAGATGTCTCGCACTCGCTACCGTTTACGTCAGCGCTCTCCATCACGAACAACATTCTTTTGCACCAACTGCCAAAATCCAGGACACAGCACAAACAGATGCTACTGCAGGCTTTCTTCTCAACCAAATCGCTACTGTGATTATCACGGAACATGTTACCACACGAGTGATTACTGTCGCGTGCTCTTAGCACCAAGACAACAAAGACTTGCTTCACCACAACACTCCCCGTCCAGATACACATAACACACCTTCCGCATGACTACAAAACAAACACAACACTCAAGTCCACACAAGGTAATCCATACCCAGAACTTCCCTCACCAACCCTACCTGTGCTTACCCTGAACACCCCAGATACTTCCCCAGCTTCCATGGTATTCAAGTCAACCTCAGACAACACCAAACTCACCATATTTCTTGACACTGGATCTCCTGTTAACATTATATCCACGTTCAGTTTTAACACACTGTTCGGAGCGAAAGAAAGTCACCATCTTAGAGTGTTATAGGGGTGGATAATGAAACACTTGAGTAAATATATCAGTAATTTTACAGCACTACAAAGGCAAGCGTGCGGCCAGTTTGGAGGCAGAACCAAGACTGCCTACTCGGAGAACGACAAGCTTAGCTTGGGCATGCTAAGCCAGGCGGGAAATCTCGAATGATCGAGCACAATACATGGTTCCCATTCCTATGCATATTTACAAATTACATATAATATATTCAATAACAACAATGTACAATGCACAATTCTTGTACAATGCTGCACGTAATCACAACATGTACATAATGGTATTATACTATTACAATGCTCGGCCACCGCCATTCTGTGACCGCACTGAGCAAACAAGAAGAAAAGTTAATGACCGAGGCGAGACATAATTCACGATATATACAACAGATTCCACATACACTACAGTGCAATGACAAAGTGTGGAAAAGAAAGTTGTACATCAACACACCCTATACACAAAAATGATACACATAGTTACTTAACACAAGGATATTATAATTGTACATACAAAAACAATACTACATATAAAGATACACAAGAACTACATACAATCATATATAGAAATATAAGAACTGACGCTAGTAAAACAAAAGAAAAAGACAGCAATTGCCGGACATCCGGGACATTGTACTTAATAGCTAAACAATAGTTACACATTATAACTAAGAAATGGACACAAAATGGTAAAAATCACAAAGAATATAATACAAGACACCATGGATACATCATAAAAAATGCACAAATACAGTTTAAAAAGACAAAGGACCCCTTGGCCGGATATCATAATTATGAGGGGTAGATACACAAGGCATAGTTTGTACAGGGGGTCTTATGGGAGGCCGGGTAAATACATGGATAGCCACTCATACAACCTTAAGCCAATCCACGTGTAACACTTCGCTCAGTCCCTGTGAAGGATTAAAAACTCTGAATTTATTAGGATGCAACTGTTCAGCCACCAAAAAGGGACTTGCAAATCTATAGTTGAGCTTAGGTTAGCGGACAGACATGCTTTTATATACATGATCACCAATACTGATTTTGACAGGCTTAGCCCGCAGATGCTAGTTTTCTAACATCTTGGCTTTGGAGACATCAAGCTGATCTCTTACAAAACTATAAATAGAATACAAAATGTGGCATTGGAGTTGACTATAGTCTTCCGTATTGTAGAGGAGACGAGTAGGACTATGAAGCACATCATAAGGGAGTCATTTTCCACTCCATAGATAATATAATGAGGCGTCTTGCCCATAGACACATTCATTGTGATGTTAATACAAGCGCTAACATGGGGAAGCCAATCCACCCAAGATTCATGATGCCTACTAGCAAATTGCCTGAGTACATCTAAGATCTACCTATTCGTCCTCTCCACATGACTATTGGACGCAGGATGGTAAGCAGTCACGAATGTTTGCGTGATGCCGTAGCGCTCACAAATGCTCGCTAAAACCTCATTCTTAAATTCCGACACAGAGTACTGAAGGAGTAGTGTAGGGACAGAAACATGAGAAAATAAAGCATGGGCTACTACTGGAGCAGAATTGTTACGTAATGGAGCCAATATTACAAAACAGCTTAAGTGGTCCACATACACGAGGACATACACAGAACCTTGAGTACTACGAGGCAGTTGTAAAAGGTCTATAGCCATAGTCTGAAAAAGGCGAGAAGGAGTAGGGTACTCTAATATGGGAGCAGTGTGCGTAGAACATTTGTTCTGGGCACAAGAGCTACACTGGGCTACATGAGAGGTAATGTATAGTCGCATTTTAGCCAATAATACTTCTTACGTACCATAGCTAGAGTTTTGTCACGACCTGGGTGACCAGCCTGAGGGGCATCATGAGCAAGGGACAGAACAACAGGAGCTAAAAAGTCAGAGATCACTAGTTGTGCCACATCCTGCTCAAAAGCTTCCACATTAGAATGAGAACCGTGTCCTGAAAGGAAAATTGGGACAGGAGAACAGGTAAATCTGACAGTGGTATCAGCACCAGACTCCAAAACATATATAACAGCAGACCAAACAGGGTCCCCACGCTGAGCTTTGGTTAGATCCTTCAAAGAGAAGTTGTCAATTACTGTAAGAGCAGTAACAGGGATATTATATGAAAGTGAATCAGCAACATTGTTTCTACGCCCTGGAATATGCTTAAGGGTGGGCTTAAATTCCTCAATCGTGAGAAACCATCTGGCTAGGCGACCTGAAAGGTCCTTGCCCTGGAAAAGCTGAGTGACAGCAGTGTGGTCCGTATAGACTGTAACAGGATGTCCAAAAATGTTATTACGAAAATGCTTTAAAGTCCACACCACTTCCAAGGCTTCCAAATGAGTAACAAAGTAACAAGACTCGGGCTTATTAAGAATACGACTAGCATATGCAAGAACATGGGATCTATATCTGTCTACTTGCTGCATAAGTACAGTTCCAATACTTGTACCAGAAGCATCTGTACAAATAGTAAAAGGAAGGCTATAGTCCGAGAATGCCAACACAGGAGCTTCAGTAAGTTCAACTATCAAGGAATCAAAACTTTCTTGATGAACATCACGCCTTTGGAAGAAAGTATCCTTCTTGAGTAGACGTAGTACCCTGCCAGACCAAGGAAGGAACGTACATGCTCAACTGACTTAGATGTAGGAAAGTCCCTAACCACTTTGACCTTATTGTCAGTAGTGTGAGTACCATGATTGTCAGCATCATGAACTAGGAATTGGATGCTAGACTTAAGAAAAGAACACTTGGGAAAATTGAGTTTCAATCCAGGATCAGAAAACCGTTGCAAGACCATGGACAACGTAGAGAAGTGGTTCTCCACATCCTTGAAAACTATGATTAAATCATCCAGGTAAACAAAAAGGCCGTTGGCTATTAGACCATAAAAATTGAGCTAATCAAACTATGGCAAGTCAAGGGAGCATTCCGCAACACCATAGGGTAACAAAACCATTCATAATGTCCATTGGGAGTAGAAAAGGCAATAACCTTACGAGACTTCTCCTCCAGGGGTATATGCCAAAAACCCTTTTAAAGTCTAGGGTGGTGAACACCGTATTACCAGTGCCAATGGACTGAAGAAGGTCACTTGATAAAGGCAAAAGGTCAGGAATAGTGACCTCGTTAACTCGCCTATAATCAATAACAGGACGAAAAGATCAATCCCTCTTAGGCACCAGGAGGAATGGTGAGTTCTACTCTGAGTGAGACTCTTGTACAATGCCTTCATGTAACATGTCGTCAACCAAAGACTGTGCTAAAAGCCGACGAGAGTGAGGCAACCTATATGGGGAAACGTAAACAGGACGAGCACCTGGTTAAAGAATAATTCTATGAACCACACGATCTGTAAGTCCTAATAGATCACCAGGCAAAGCCAAAGCCTGGTGGTGGGTCACTAACAGGTCAATGAGACGAGGCGTCTCATTAGGAAAATCAATCTCACCTACAAAGGTTGCAAATTTGGAGGCCAAGTGAGCTGTTTCACTCTCTTGTGGAGACTGTAGCACAGAAGCTGTAATGATAGGTGAATCCTGGAATTCATCTTCGTCAACTATTTCGAAGGAGCCCAAAGGACTGCCAGGATATAGAGTGATAGGAGTACCCGTGACGTTGGTTACTATAGCTGTGGTAACATGATCCTCGCGATTAGTGGAGAGAGTCTCTTCCAAAGCAAGGCAGTGGACACGAACAGATTCAGGCTGAGATAAAACATCAGACCCAATTGGAGCACCTGAAATGCTCATCGGAACTCGAACTGCACTTGAAGGTCCAATACAATGCTCTCCTACAACAACAGCAGCGTAAGAAAGAATAGAAGAGGTATAGCAAAGAGATCCCTTCGAAGGCAACTGAACAACCTAGTCATGTACAGGAGGGGAGTCAGAAATGGAAACTGGCCTATCTGTTGCAGGAATAACAGAATTACAATAAGTCACTATACGGTGACTAGGAGATATATCAATGCCATATGCTGTAAGAGCATCAATGCCCAAGAGGCAATCACACATAAAGGCAAGACCAGAGACAACGACAAAAGTGACATCGAAAACTATAGCATGTGAGGAAAATTTAAGGGAATGCGAACAGACCCAAGAATAGGCAAGGGAAAACCTTGTACAGACCGCAAACTATTACAAAAAGGAGATAAAGGGAGTTTGCACAAATCCCGAAGAGCATAATGAGCTTTTCTACTTATGAGACTACATTCTGCACCACTATCTACAGTGTCTAAAAAATGTGTATTCTTTGTAAGAAATTGGAAGGTGAGTAACTGAGAAGACTCAGCAGCCACCAAAGGGATGATCTGTGACCTAACACTACTGGTCAAACCTTTGGGTTGTGAAACGAGCGCTTGTGAAAATGGGATGGAGATTGTCTAGGTTGAGAAAATGTCTTAGCTCTATGCTGCAAAATCTTGAAACACTGATCAGTCGAGGGTTTACAATGACCATGGGTATGACAGTAGCTGAACTTATCCTCTGGCTCTACTAAAGAGAGGTCATGCGTCACATTAGAAGAAACATCCGATACATTTCTACGGACAGGGGACTGCCTTGACTTGTGTACATGACGTTTACGACGAAAACAAAAATCACTCGAATGACTTCACTTGTTACAATAGTTACATGTGAGTACAGGAGGGGTAAATGTAGAGGAAGGAGAGCTGCGAGTAGGCACTGAAGACTGTGGGGGTGGAGGAGGAGCACTAGGAACATTGGCTTGTTGCTGAGTACTGCTAATACAAAAGGAACCAGAGGGCACTTCCCTAAGTTTACATGAAAGCTTTGTTGCAAAAGACAGTAGGGTCTCATCCACCTTATAACTGAAAGGAGAGGCAGCTCTCCTCTCAAAAGGCGCTAAGAAAATGATCTATAAAAGAAACTCTAAAATGAGGCGAAACCTATCCAAAGAGATAATGCCATGATCAACCCACCCTGAATGGGAGAGAGAATCTAAGGCTTCAACCACAATTTTGCCGGCCTGGGCCTGAGCACGCCGATAGCCAATAGTGCCCAATTTGGATGTAAGAACATCAGCCAGATTAAAACACCATTGAAAAAAATTGCCTACGGGGGTGTCAGAAATTATCTTAAGGAAATTAGACTGAAGGAGGTCATAATTATATCCTAAAGACTTGGGGTCGAGGCACGAAGCAGATAACATCTCAGAAGCCAAAAAATTAGGCACAAGCTGTGACCTTACGAAAGAAAATTTCTCCGACCCCGTAGAAACATCCGATACACTGGCGAAGAAAATCAATGGCTTTATAATGGGGATCATCACCAGAACACTTAAGAACAGAGGGATCCTGATGTAACAGTGTGAAAGTATGAGCCATTGTCTGAGGTGATGTTTGATTATTAATATCTGAGGGTATATTATGTTTAGTAGACATCGCTAAACAAGATCTTGGAATTCTGATACCACTGCGTAACAACATTAACGAGAAAAACGAAAAAAAAAAATCATACATTAAGTATTGCGACTGTTTTACAAAAAACACATGCCTCTTTACAGGAAAGATGAATCCATCTAGTCTGACGGCCGTAAAACAATGCCCAATACACTGGAAATTCCTTAAAAAAAGGAGTAAAAAACAAAGCAAAAAATTCTTACAAACAAAGAAAACGTAACTGTCAATACATGATGCCACGAAGGAAACAAACATGGCTGCCAAGGCACCACGCCTGGCTATGAATACAGGAAATTTATACAAATATTTATTATCACAAAATCTCAAAAGGAGACTATAAGAATGCTTACGGCAAGAAAACACATGGAAATACACAATACACAATATTGTTAAACAAATTAAAACAATCAGTCTTTCGGAGGCGACGTATTGAAACCGGCAATCATGCAGGCTAATCGCCATAAACACAGCAACCATAGGCAAGAGTCCCACCAATGCTGAAGACGATGGCGATAAACAAAAGTTCAAACGAAGCCAGAACACGAAGAACCACGAGGCATTCATCTCTCAATAAAATCACGTGGCGGACCTTGCCAATACACTCTTCATGAGCACCATCACTTCTTATAAATTACTAAATCCTGTAACCCAAGAAACTAGAAAAAAAAAAACCACAAATGCAAGCGCAATATGCCGGCCGGCTACCAAGTTTACAGTTGCGTTGGGAGTACTTTTGAATGTTCAAATTAATTATAAAGTACATATGACTTTACACAAAGTTCCGGGAAAACGCAAAACCACGTTACATTCCCTCATACAGGCTACCACACAGTAAAGGCATGATTGTAGATAACCTCATAATAGACATGATCGAGCAAGATATAATCAAACTTTCAATCACTGAATGGAATTTCCCTCTCTTTTTTGTTCCCAAACACAATGGTTCCTTCCGCCCAGCTGTGAATTTCAGAGAATTCAACAAACTATCTCAGAAAGACACCAGAACCGGAAAATAACCATACTGTCCTATTCAAAGTGTTCTAATCGTTTTGACTCTCCTATTCTTTCTCTTGCTGCTCTTGTTGTAGGCGGGCATTATGTTGGACGTTAAAGTTCAGTTCGAGTACCGGTGCGCCTTTCAGGTGCTCCGGTTAGTTTTGACGTCTTATCTCAGCCTGACTCTGTTCGTGTTCGTCGTCTAGCATTTGAAGGAACTCTCTTCACTATTCGTGAGGATCATGTTACCACAGCTATGGTAACCAACGTCACTGGTGCTCCTATCACCCTCTCTCCTGGCAGTAATCTAGGTTCCTTTGAAGTAGTTGACGTTGACACTGTCCAGGATCCGCCTCCTATCATAGCAACTTCGGTGCTACAGTCTCCACAAGTAAGTGACACAGCTCACTTGGCCTCTCAGTATTCTGCTTTTGTAGGTAAGACTGACTTTCCAGAGGTGACGCCTCGTCTCAATGACCTGTTGGTGACCCACCGTCAAGCTTTGGCTTTACCTGGTGATCCATTAGGAATTATGGATCGTGCTGTTCATAGCACTGATCAGCCATGTGTTTGACCTGTTTATGTATCCACTTACAGGTTGCCTTACTCTCGTCGCCTTGTAGCACAGATCTTGGTTGACGACTTGTTACATGAAGATATTGTACAATAGTTTCACTCAGAGTGGAACTCGCCGCTCCTCCTGGTGTCTAAGGAAGATGGATCTTTTCGTCCTGTTATTGATTATAGGCGAGTTAATGAGGTCACTATTCCAGACCATTATCCTTTGGATGTGTTAAGTGATCT
>NC_134817.1:41651424-41658924 GCF_046742065.1 Oratosquilla oratoria | reverse complement strand
AAATAAAAGAAAAATAAATAGAAATTGTAATAATATAGATAATGATAACATTGTTGTTTCCTTTCCCAATTCCCAAACTCTCACTTCTTTATACCAAAATTCAGCTTCAGGTTTTGTTCCAATCACAGTTAAGCAAAATAATCTGAGGTCCGCTCTCGACAGAAAGTCAAGAGGCAAATTCTTAATCTTCTTTGCTTCCGACAATTTTAACACTGAACTCTGGCCATTACTGCGTGACCGATTTTTTTTCCATCTAAGAGAAGGCAATTTTATTAAGCAGTAGGTAGGATTCCATGCAAAAGAAGCAAGAGTTAGCTTTATTTTCCATTTGCTACAAAGACGTATATTATGTTCTGGTAACAGGGCTGAGAGAGAAATTATATGTCCTTATATAAACGAAAGGTTTTCCTGAAAGAGAAAGTCGATTCTACAAGATCTTTTCTTAGCCATTTTTTTCTTTTAAACTTAAGTTGTGCAACAAATCCATTCAGGGAATGACACTAGCCCGCCTAGTGAAGACAATGGCATAATAGAAGTCTCATTAATATAATGGGAGGGGGTAATCATAGATGTACATATATGAAGCAGATGCTAGAATGTTATTTACCGACAAACCCAAGAACTTTTATGATCAGGAAGAAGAACAAATTACGCAACGTAGTGTCTTATACATTCGGGAAGCCCTTCCAAGGGGAGATGGAAGGGCTTCAGATAGACGACGAAATGGGAAGAGCCTTGAAAATCTAATGAAAAAACTTTAAATACTGAAAGAAACAGGAGAGCCTTTGGCCGTATGACAGGCCCTGAAGTACTATAGATTACAAGAAATCGTTTAAAGAACGCGTGTAATATTAATTTAAATTATAATCTCAATTTTTTATTATTATAAGAACTATACAACACAGAGAAAGCCGGAAATAGCTACCAGACGCGGCCCACAAACTTCTCAGTTGAGATCTTTCCCTTATCTCGGGACCAAATCCCAGCCTATAGGGACACACTTGAAAGTCGAGGTGAAGAAACATGAAGGTTTTGTCTCCGAAAAGAGCGTATCTCCCTCTCTCACTAAGCAGGAGAAGAACGTGTAAGGACTTCTGGAAAGAGACGATGCTGAAAGGCAGTAAAGTACCTTGAAGGGGAACCTCAATGAAAAAATCGTCTTCAGTAACTTATGGAGGAGTTATGTGAGCTACAGGAACAGAAATTTGGCGCTTTTCTGGGCCACGAGCATCAGGTTTCTTAAGCAGAATCAGAAGATGAGTAAAGTTATCTCTTACTCTTCCTTATTATCCTCCTCATCCTTTTCCTCCTTCCTTCTTCTTTTCTTCTGCCTTTCCTCTTTCTCTCTTCTTTCTTCCTCTATTTACTTTCTCCGTTCTTCCTCCGTTTTCCTCCTTCCCTTTTTTCATTTCTTTCTCCTTTCTCCCTTTCTTTCCCCTTTCTTCCTCCTTTCTTCCACCTTCTTGCCTTTTTTTTTCTTTTCGTCTTCCCTCCTATTCTTCTCCTTCGTTTTTATTCCTTTCTTACTACTTTCTTTCTCTTTTCTTTGTTCTTTTTTCTTTTTTTTTTCTTTTTCCCTCCCATTTCTCTTATTTCTAATTTCTCCTTTTCTCCCCCTTTCTTCTCCTTCTCTTTCTTCTTTCTTTTTTTCTTTATCCCTTCTTTTCTGCTTCCTTTCATTGTACCTATTTCATTCTACCTTTCCTCTTTCTTCTTCCTATTCTTTCTCTTCTCCATCCTCTTCCATTTCTTTATTTTCTAATTCCTTCTATTCTTCTTTTCCTCTTATTCCTCTTTGTTGTATTTTTCTCCTCTTTCTTCCTCTCATTTTCTTATTATCCCTCTTCTTTTTCTTCCTCTTCTTCCTACTCCTCCTCTTCTTCCTCTTTTTCTTTTTACTCTTTTTCTTCCTGTCACTTCTTCCATCTTTTCTTTTTCTTTATCTTTTTCTTTTTATTCTTCTTCTTTCTCTTCTTCTTCCTCTCCTTTTTGATCTCTTCATCTTCCTCTCTTTATTTTATTTTCCTTTACTGTTCATCTTCTACCACTCTTGCTTCTTTTTCTTCTTCTTCTTCTTCCTCTTCAAGATCTTTTTCTTTTCTTACTGTTTTTCCTCTCCTTCATCTTCTTCCTTTCCTCCCCTTTTTTCCCTTTTTCATCTTCTTCATCCTTATTCCACATCTCCTTTCACTTCTTTCTCTTCTTCCTCCATATTGCCTTCCTCTTCATCTCTCTTTTAATTCTCTTCTTCTTCTCTCTATTCTTCGTCTTTGTTCCCTTTCTCTTTTTCCTCGTTCCTTTCTTGCTAGCTGAGCATCATAGGAAATCAACTTTTATGCGCCGCCACTCGAGTCCCGTTAAAGTCGCCGCGCTCTCGAACTGTCAGAAGAAACTCGAAGTTGAAACTTCTTCACCACTGTCACGTAGACTGTAGAGTTGGGCTAGCTTGGCGCTCGGCGATTCTACTGTATTCAGTTGTGGGGGTCGTAAGAGGGGAATGGAGACTTGGAAAGAAATGGGGTTTTCTCCCTCGATCAAAGATCGATTAAAATTTTTATATGTGAAAAAAGAAAGAAAGAAAAAGAAGGAAAGAGAAAAGTAGGAGTTACCGGGCTGACGAGGCTAAGGCCCAAATACCCCTGCCGTACTGTGTATTTTTTCTTTTTATTCCTGTTGTTGCAAGTTTATTTTATTTCTCTGTATGGCAACCCTAAAAGAAGCCTCTAAGAGTATTTGAATCTGGCAGAAAGGGAAGGGGAAGGGGTAAGGGGAAGGGGAAAGGGGAAAGGGATATGGGAGGGTATGAGATAAAGAGAGGGAAAAAGGAATGAGAAGGACAGGGCGAAGGAGAAGGGAAAGGGGGAAGAAAGGGGAATAGAAAAGGAAAAAAGGAAAGGGGGAGGGGAAGGGGAATGGGAAGGGAAAGGGGAAGGGGAGAGGAAGGGGGAGGGGAAGGGGAATGGGAAGGGAAAGGGGAAGGGGGAGAGGAAGGGGGAGAGGAAGGGGAAGGGGGAGGGGAAGGGGAAGAGGAAGGGGAAGGAGAAGGGTATTGAGAGTGGAACGAGTAAGGAAAAGGGAAAGGGGAAGAAGGATTAGGAAGGGGAAGGAGAAAATAAAGGGGAAAGGGGAAGGAGAAAAAGGAAAGAGACAGAGAAAGGGGAGGAGGAAGAGGAAGAGGAGGGGGGAAATGGAAAGGAAATGGAAAGGAGAAAAGGGGGAGAGGTAAATGGGAAGGGAAAGAAAGGGGAAGAGGAAGGAAAAGGGGAAGAGGAAGGAAAAGGAGAAGAGGAAGGGAAAGGGGAATAGAAAAGGGAAGGTGAGGTGTAAAGCGAAGGAGAAGATAAAGGAGAAAGGGAGATTTGGATAGAAGGAGTGGAAAAGAATAGAGTTTGAAGGAGAATGTTGAAGGAGGAAATGGAAGGAGTGTGAGGAGTGTGAGCCTGAGATGATAAAAGATATGAAAAGTAAAAGGAAGAAATGTAGTTAACAGGGGCTGAAGGAAAGGAATTAAAGAAAATATAAATAGATTGATATTTAGACATTTCAAAGAAAAAAAAAAGGAGAAGAAGAACGCGAAGAAGAAGTACGCAAAGAAGAAGAAGAACGCGAAGAAGAAGTACGCAAAGAAGAAGTACGCAAAGAAGAAGTACGCAAAGAAGAAGTACGCAAAGAAGAAGTACGCAAAGAAGAAGTACGCAAAGAAGAAGTACGCAAAGAAGAAGTACGCAAAGAAGAAGTACGCAAAGAAGAAGAAGAGGAAGAAGAAGAAGAGGAAGAAGAAGAAGAAGAAGAAGAAGAAGAAGAAGAAGAAGAAGAAGAAGAAGAAGAAGAAGAAGAAGAAGAAGAAGAAGAAGAAGAAGAAGAAGAAGAAGAAGAAGAAGAAGAAGAAGAAGAAGAAGAAGAAGAAGAAGAAGAAGAAGAAGAAGAATGTTTATGCCCATATTCATTTTCATATTCATATTCATATTCATATTCATATTCATATTCATATTCATATTCATATTCATATTCATATTCATATTCATATTCATATTCATATTCGTATTCGTATTCGTATTCGTATTCGTATTCGTATTCGTATTCGTATTCGTATTCATATTCATATTCATATTCATATTCATATTCATATTCATATTCATATTCATATTCATATTCATATTCATATTCATATTCAATTTAAGTACATATTCATTTAAATGAAACTTCTTGTTCATGTTTGTGTTCATACTCATAATCATGTTAATGTTCATGTTCATGTTTATATTCGTGTTCATGTTTATGTTCGTGTTCGTGATCGTGTTCGTGTTGTTAATCATGCTCGTGTTTTTGTGTTCATTTTCATGTTCGTGTTCATGTTTATGTTCATGTTTATATCCATGTTCATATTCATGATCATGTTCATGATCATGTTCATGGTCATGGTCATGGTCATGGTCATGGTCATGGTCATGGTCATGTTCATGGTCATGTTCATGGTCATGTTCATGTTCATGTTCATGGTCTTGTTCATGGTCATGTCCATGGTCATGTTCATGGTCATGTTCATGATCATGTTCTTGATCATGTTCATGTTCATGTTCATGTTCATGTTCATGTTCATGTTCATGTTCATGTTCATGTTCATGGTCATGTTCATGTTCATGATCATGTTCATGGTCATGTTCATGTTCATGTTCATGGTCATGTTCATACCTATTTTTATATTCATGCATGTGTGCATGTGCATTTACATATTCATATAAACGTGTGTGAATATGCATGTACATATAAACATGCATTCACATGAATTTGTGTACGTAATGTTATTTTCACAAAATATGATACATTGAAATCATGCACTGATCTATACACATCCTATACTGTACATATAGAGGGATTGGGAAGATCCTGATCAATGGAAAACATTGCATATACTTAAAACTGTTAAAATTGGTTTGAAAGATAATGGAAAATAATGCCCAGATACACGAAAAAGATATTTGGAAAACATGTGACTAGGTAAGATAAGAGACGAACGCTCATAATTTCAAACGAAATGAAAGGGTCGAAGGAAGCACAGTTTAGGAATATATGCTCTATGTTACAAGGTAATAAGGTTTATAATTCTTGCCGCGTTTGATCTGGCGTCCCGAAATTACCGTTGAAGAAAACAGCCCCAAACAAGCCTCTGGGCGGGTCTGATACAGGAAAGACAGTAAGGATAAACAGTTATTTGCTTGTCACCTTTGGAAGTTTTCCCCAGGTAGGTTAAGATCATCTATCCTTAACCACAATAATATATCTTAAGTACAACATTATAGTGAAGTGTATAGAGACGTTACCCAAACTATATTTTGACTATAGAACAAACATATATTAATGACAACGGTTCCTTAGTTAAATGTAATTGTCTGATGTAATACATTATCGTACCAATATGGATGATATTAAATTTCCTTTAAATTTGCCACAACATCGTATAATAATTATCAAAGGCTCGAACATCCAAGGCAAGTAGAGGTAACCGGTAACTGCTGCTGCGTTTAAACTCAGATACCTTGTGTGTAGGCATTTATCGAAACTAACCTATGGATCTTCTATTATTTTCAAAAGAAAACCTACATGCACAATGTGTACACACGCAATTATACTGTAAATAAGGAATGAAAGTGGCGCTAGTTTCAAGATGAATATCTGTCGGACAGGGGAAAGGAGAGGGTAAGAAATTATTGGGTGAAGAGATGACGTGTCCCAAATATATTTCATTCATGTATGCTCTATAAAATATCGAATGGTTAGAGGGGAGGTCGCCACGTAATAAAGCTGGGTGCATGTTGGCGGTGGGAGGTGTAACCATTACCAACCATCACCTACCACGCACGTGATCCACATGCTTGCAACATAGCGAGACTCCCCTCTTGCTTACCTTGCTTTCCCAGAACACATTCATCTAACACAGCAGAATTCAGAAAAAACAGGATATCGCCACGAACATGCCAAATGCCACCAGACTAGCCCATAAAAAATCTTTTATTATAACTGCCATATCATATTATCCATAAGCTAACATATATATAACATATCTAACAACACCCACCAACTATACGACTAACCCTCATATATAAAACTGACCCCAATGTATAGAATAGCGAGACTAACGCCTTTACTTACAACAACCCACTAACCCCCTATATTAACCTATGACACCTATGCCACAAACACCAGAGCTGGGCAGTCAAGAGCCTACCGGCCAGAGCTGGGCAGGTCAAGAGCCTACCAGCCAGAGGGCTGAGCAGTGTGATAAGACTGCCAGCCAGGTGTGCCCTAGGTCAAGGCCTGGCACTTACTGTATTTTGCCCACAGGGCCCATTTGTACCTTGTAATATTTCCAACCAGATTGCTTCATTGTTAATAAATAGAAGAAACTCCGGTTTTGGAGTTTATCTCGCCCGCATTAAGTCCTCCTTATGTAGCCTACACAAACCAAAAGGTTACAGGGGGGGGGGAGGTAAGGCAACTTCGGCTATCGGTCTATGCGGTGGAGATCCTAAGTGTGTGCATTGCTTCTGACCAGAGGAGTGAGCGGAGCACTGTAATAGGCCGTCATCCACGATGAACTAAGATGGAAGAAAGGACGAATGAGTTTTAAGATGGGCATAGGATGAGTTTATTTTCAGTTCATCCTCATTAAGGGGAAAGGGACTTTTGGTGTATGTATGTTTAACCTAACGGTGGCGAAGGTGTTAATCCTATTCCAACAGCTTGGAAAAGATTAATCTAATTTCTAAATTGCATCGAATCCTTGAGAATCAGTGGTTAACTTTAAGAAATTGAGTTTTGGTTTTTGATCTCTTTGGATGTGTGACGTTCTCTAAGTCAAATAAAACCACCAAATGTCAATCGGTATAAGATATTTGAAATACTGCTCTGTAGCTATGGGGATAGTGGCGACAACCTTGAACGGTTTCTTATTCATAAACACTTTCGGTTCAGACCAAAACTTGATTCAATTTCCAAGGTCATAGAAATTAACATCTGTTACGGATATTGTGTTGAAAAGATAAAGATTTTTTATTTGAAAAGAATTCCAGAGGTTTGGGAAGGACTCACGTAAGAATCTTTGGTCGTACAGATACTCCACATTTTCTTTCTTTGCTCTGACAGTCAAGTGGCAGTTACCACTTGGAACCGAACGCGGATTAGGATGAAAAATCGAAACCAGACATTCCATATCAAAATACACAAATAAGAAACTAAATATCGACAGACCTTAATATATTCACCATACCTGGGTGAAAGTTGATGAAGAATGCAAAGACAAAAAATGACTTGTTCCAGGAGTAGGGTTACGCTGGAGTAGACCTTCCAGTATTGCTAAAAAAAAAAAAAAAAAATTGCGCTTCCGAATAGCCAAAGCAAGAAGGTATGGAAAGAAGGAGTGTAATGACAGTGAAATGGGCGAGGATGTTCCAACTTTATGTCAAACCACCTCGCTTTGCGAATAAGGGCGAATGAGATGAA
>NC_134817.1:41638924-41648924 GCF_046742065.1 Oratosquilla oratoria | reverse complement strand
GCAAATGAGGCATCGGGAAAAATAAGTTTTCGTCATTTCTATATAGGAAGAAGGCCGGAGCTTACAGTCTTTTTGCGGGCAGATATATTCGTACACAATTCTATTTCTTTTGAGAGGGGTTTGGGCACGGAAAGGAATGTATCTTAAGCTGCAGTCAAATTTAACTCAACATGTATAAATGAAGAATTACTGCCCATTTTTACGAACATACATACATACATACATACATACATACATACATACATACATACATACATACATACATACATACATACATACATACATACATACATACATACATACATACATACATACATACATACATACATACATACATACATATATATATATATATATATATATATATATATATATATATATATAAAGTCACGGGTCTAGTTCCAAGTTCCTGAGTTTATTCCTGACCGGTTTCGCTCTATGCTTCTTTTCAAATGAAGCGTGATAGCGAAACTGGTCAGGAATAAACTGAGGAACTCGGAACTAGACCCTGACTTCTTTTTCCACCTGCATCAACTTGTCACAATGTACCAGCATATATATATATATATATATATATATATATATATATATATATATATATATATATATATATATATATATACATATACATACACACACACACGCACGCACACACACACACACACACACACACACACACACACACACACACACACACACACACACACACACACACACACACACACACATATATATATATATATATATATATATAACGTATATATATATATATGTATATATAAATATACATATACATATATATATATATATATATATATATATATATGCGTGTGTATATATATATATATATATATATATATACATATACATATTTACATATATATATATATATATATATATACATATATTTGCATGCTTTCTCATGACTATGATATCAAATATGCAGTATCACGACAGAAGAGAAACTTGTAGACAGCAAATGCTTTCGTATGATATATCTTCAGACAACGTAAGGCAGATACAAGGAAAATTAGTAATACTCCCAAATGGATGACGGACAGGTTGAAACGTGAGATCGGAATGAAAAGAAGACTTTACGTAAAAATAAAAAACGGAAAAACACACCTTAGATCCAAATATAACGATATTGCAAGATTGGTTAAAAAGAATACGCGCATAGCGAAACGTAACTATGAAATTAAGGTTGCCAGACAAGCGAGATCCAACCCAAGGGGCTTCTTTCATTTCTACAGAACAAAAACTAAGAAAAGGATAGGCCCAATTTAAAATGATGAAAATGTAATGATAGAATTGGAAGAACAAATGAGTGAAGCATTTAACAAATATTTTCTTTCGGTGCTCACTAAGGAGAGGTTAGATAAGGTACTTGACTGCGATCCGATTTTCAGTGGGGATGAAGAATGTAGACAAATCTAATATCAGCATTAGTAAGGTAGAAGTAGTCAAGCAGATTGAAAGATTTAAAGCTACAAAATCTCCGGGCCCAGTCGAAAAGTTTCCGTAAATACTTAAAGAATGTAAATTTGAAATCTGTGACCAGGTAACACAAATACTTGTTAGGTCGGTAGACACTGGTTTTATGCCTATTACTCTGGGGCAAGCAAACGTTGCTCCTGCTTTCAAAAAAGGGAGATAAATCGTCTATATGTAACTACAGGCCAATCAGTTTGACATCGGTTATAAGTAAAATATTTGAATCAATAATAGTTAACAGACTTAGAGAACACATCGAGAGACATAATTTGATTCGTGACACAAAACATGGTTTCTCCAAGGGTAAGTCATATGTGACTAATATTCTATCTTTTTACACTAAATTATATAAGGCGTCAGATAACAATGATAGTTACGATGTTATTTAAATTGACTTTAGGATAGCGTTCGACAAGGTGCCCCACCAGATACTACTAAATAAAATCAAAGCCAATGGCATATAAGGAAAAGTGTTAGAATGGATTAGAGGTTGGATCAGTGACAAAAAACAGCGGATCACCATAAATTTGGTAAAATCTAGATGGGGTAGTGTTTCTAACGGGATACCCCAGGACTCGGTTTTGGGTCCCTTATTATTCATTATAAGTACATAAACGACTTGGACAATGGGATTAATAGTGATGTTAGTAAGTTTGTGGACGACACTAAAATAGGACGCATAATTAGGTCAGGAGACGACACCGGGATTATGCAGGATGATCTTAACAAATTGTTCACATGGTCGGTGAAATAGCAAATGAACTTTAATATCTCAAAGTACAGCGTGTTAAACGTAGGGCTTCACAACCCCAAAAATATATATAACTTAGATAACACGTTTTTAGAGAAAACTGAGTGCGAGAGAGACTTAGGAGTTCTAGTGAGTCCTGACCTTAAATCCAAGAAACAGTGCATTAGTGCCAGAAATAAGGTTAACAAAGCATTAGGTTTCATGGCTAGGACGAATAGAAGTGCAGAGGTTATCAGACTCTATCTAGCGTTAGTTAGACCCATCCTTGACTATGCAGTACATTTTTGGTCCCCGTCTTCTAGAGAATTTTACCTTACGAAGCGAGGCTTAGGCATCTTAACTTACACTGTATGGAAAGACGCAGAGTGCGGGGTGATCTAATAGAGGTATTTAAGTGGATAGAAGGCTTTAACAAGGATGACGCAAACAAGGTCATCATATTAAAGCAACAGAGCAGGACTTGCAGTAATGGATTTAAACTGGACAAGTTTATATTTAAGAAGGAAATAGGCAAGAATTGGTTTACTAATAGGGTAGTGAACGAATGTGATAGACTTAGTAACCATGTGGTGAGGGCTGAGACTCAGTTGTTTTAAGAAACGGTTAGACAACTTGATGGGAATGACAGGTGGTAATAGACATGGAACTGCCTAGTGTAGGCCGTATGGTCTCTTGCAGTCTCCTTATATCTCATGTTCTTATGGCCTTATGTTTCTTAGCAGTATTGTGACATTAAGAATATAAAATGGATATTTTAACTTTTTTTTTCCAATATTCCCGTGATAGTACTTATTCCATTATAAAAAATCGGATCTAAAATCCTGTAGGCTCTTAAATACATGAAAATAAAAACAGATCTTTTGATATTGATTTTACGATCAGAGTAACAGTGAACACATGAAAGAATATTGGTGGGCTTTCTTTAATTTTTTTTTGCAATATTCCATTATCTCTTAATACTTCTACATCCAAAAAGGGTAAACTAATGTTATTTCCTATCTCATGAGTGAAATTAATGGAAGGTACCGTTGAATTTAAGTTAATAAGGAAATCATTAATGCATAAGCTACTGGGCCAGAAACAGAATATCGTCTACATATATGAAAAAAATTGATATTTGTTGATAAATATTTCTTAAAGTATTCCATGTAAATATTAGCTAAGACAGGCGATAACGGTTTCCCATAGCAATCCCGAAAGTCAGGACGTAATATTTCTCCTCATTTTTCCGCATGATTGAACCATATGTAATCAGGTCGAAGCGAGGGAGGTAAGGTCATGCCCCCTCTCCCCATCTTCTGTGCAGTCTCCCCTTCCCCCCCTGCTGTTTCCCCCAATACCTATGTTCCTTCTCTACTTTTGTATTTTAATACCTTTGTATCTGCCTTACTTTGTCTCAAGATATAATTTACGAAAGTTAGTAACAGAGTTTGGGAAGATGTGCGAAAGAAGGAAGTTGAAGATAAATGTGGGTAAAAGTAAGGTGATGAGATGTACAAGGAGAGAAAGTGGCAGCAGACTGAACGTAAGTACTAAGGGAGAGAGACTGGAGGAAGTGGATGCTTTTAGGTAACTGGGTGCGAATGTGGTGGGAAAGAGAGGAGTGGAGGTGGAGATAGAATATATATATTGAGAGAAGCGAGTAAATGCCTTGGGGGATTAAAAAGTGTAATGAGAAATAGACATTTGGGAATGGATGCTAAGAGGAGATTGTATGAAGGAGTGATTGTGCCGACAGCACTGTACGGGGCAGAAACATGGAACATAAGGGAGGAAGAGAGGAGGAGTTTGAATGTGTTTGAGATGAGGTGCCTGAGAAGTATGATAGGGGTTACTAGGCTGGATAGAGTGAGAAATGAGGAGGTGAGGAGGAGAACAGGGGTGGAAAGGGAGTTGGAAGATAGGGTTGATTAAAGAGTATTAGGATGGTTTGGACACATGGAAAGAATGAGTGAAGAAAATTAGTAAAAGAGTTGTGGAAGGCAGAGGTGGAAGGAATGAACATGAAGGGGCGGCCTAAGATGAGATGGATGGAAGGGGTAAAGAGGGGGTTGGGAAAGAGGGGAGTGTCTGTTGATGAAGAAAGGAGAGGAGAGAAGATAGGGGTGAATGGAGAATGTTTGTGTATGGATGATGCTGTGATGCATGAGGGGCAGAGGGTGGGGGATGGGGGTGAGGGAGTATGTGTGAAAAATAAGTTTGTGCAGCCCGAAGGGATTTCTCCCCACCTTCTCCTTTTCTGTATGAAGGGACAGAGGGGGGGAGGGTCGCCGATTTAATGAAGCGGCCTTGCTGTGGGTGTGTTGTGTCTTGCGACACTGCTTCTGACTTAGGGCAGTGGGCAAAATGCAGGGATGACCCGTCAACCAGGAGGTGCGAAGATAAGAGGAAGGGAAGAGGGTGGGTGGGTGGAAGTGGTTTTTATGCCTTTTTTTTTGGGCTACCTACCTTATAAGGGGGAATAAGCTTTTGGTATATGTATGTGTATGTAATTACTGTCTACATATTTCCATTCTCCTGTGGTCATAATACATATATACATACATACATACATACATACATATATATATATATATATATATATATATATATATATGTGTACATATATATATATATATGCGTATATATATGTATATATATAAATATATATATATACATATATATATATGTATATATATATATATATATATATATATATATATATATTCTTATATATAATATATAATATTAGCCAAATCACCCGCGCGTTGCTGCGAGTTCGTGAATAATCCCTAATATAATCATATCCCCACCTAGCTTTAACCCTTAACCCTGACATTTTTTTTTTAATGAAATATAGTTATTCGAGTACCTGGAGTGATAGGGTATCAGAATATATCTATGGTTATGGGAGTCTAACTGCAAAACCGTAGGAGTTCGTGAACAAAAAACCACACATACAGGCAAATGAAAGGTAGTTTTCCAAGTACTTGGGTTGTAAGGTTTCAGAATATATATGGTTATTAGGGTCTATCTGCAAATACCTAGGAGGAGTTCGTGAATAATCTTTAACATAACCATTGTAGTGGATTGTTAATACTACATGGTGAACGGTACTCGGCCGTAAGAGAATAAATGAAACAAATTTTAAATAATTTACAACTCGCCCGCCCGCGATAAAATCAAATGAAAATAACCAATATTTTAACATGTGTTAGAATTATACAATCATATTACATTTACATGCTTTCTCCTTACAAAGGCTATCATAGCTTGTGGCAACATTAATTTTTATGTCACAAAAAAGCTATGGACGTTAAGGTGAAATTACAGTAGTGGCGTGTTACCACACCATACCCCACCTAGCTTTAACCATTAACCCTAACCAAAATATGTTTTTTAAAATGAAATATAGTTATCCAAGTACCTGGAGTGACAGGGTATCAGAATATATACGTTTATGGTGGAGTTCATGAACAATCAATCAAACAAACAAACAAACAGACAGACAGACAGACAGACAGACAGACAGACAGACAGACAGACAGACAGACAGACAGACAGACAGACAGACAGACAAAAGCTACTACTTTATTACAATAGATATACTCGCATATATTTGTGTCAGTATGACATTTGGAAATAAACTCTCCGACTGGTCTTTGCCTAATAAAAAGCAAGCCACTCAGGCGAGGGTTTGAATCCGAGTAGGAGAGTTTATTTCCATATATATGTATATATATATATATATATATATATATGTATATACATATGTATATATATATATATATATGTATATATATAAATGTGTGTGTATGTATATGCATATATATATATATATATATATATATATATATATATATATATATATATATATAATATATAATAAAAATTATAAAACGTTTCCGTCTATTTTCCCGAAAAAAATATTTCTATAAAACGTTTCCGTCTATTTTCCCGAAAAAAATCTCATCAGTCGTTAAGGCATTTTTCTAACATCCCTTCGCCAAACATTTCACGTCGACACGTTTAGTCGACACGTTTATATGTCTAACATTCCCATGGTCAAACATCACTTCAAACAAGTTTGAGAAACATGTTTGACAAACGGTTTGACAAACATTTCCACGGTTAAATATCATTTTAAAGATGTATGACAAACACGTTTGACAACCATTCACACGGTCAAGCATTACTTCAAACACATTTGATAAACCGTTTGACAACCATTCATACGGTCAAACGTCACTTCAAACAAACAGTTTGTCAAACATTTTCATCACTTCAAACACGTTTGACAAATGGTTTGTCATACATTCCCACGGTCAAACATTACATCAAACATGTTTGACAAACCGTTTGTCAAACATTCCCACGGTCAAATATCACTTCAAACACGTTTAACAAACATGTTTTGCAACCAATCACACGGTCAAACATCACATCAAACATGTTTGACAAACCGTTTGTCAAACATTCCCACGGTCAAACATCACTTCAAAGACGTTTGACAAACATGTTTGACAACCATTCCCACGGTCAAACGTCACTTCAAAGACGTTTGACAAACATATTTGACAACTATTCCCCCATGTCAAACGTCACTTCAAACACGTTTGTTGAAGGTGTTTGTCGAACGTGTTTGACAAGCCGTTTGACAAACAGTTTGAGCGTGTGAATGGTTCTTCGACATGTCGATTTGTACACAAACATTTCACATCGATACGTTTAAACGACACGTTTAGTCAAACGGTTTGCCAAACGGTTTGTCAAACACGTTCGACAAAGACGTTCAACTAACGTGTTTGAAGTGACGTTTGCCCGCGTGAATGCTTGTCAAACATGCGAACGAAGCGAGGGAGCGCCGCAGGCCAAGCAACCCGGCGTAGCCGCTGCTTGTAAAAAAAAAAAAAAAAAAAAAAAAAAAAAAAATATATATATATATATATATATATATATATATATATATATATATATATATTAGCCAAATTACCCGCGCGTTGCTGCGAGTTCGTAAATAATCCCTAATCTAACTTTAACCCTTAACCCTAACCAATATATATATATATATATATATATATATATATATATATGTGTGTGTATTTTTTGAAAATTGAATATATCTTTAAACACTCCCCTTCCCAGGTGTGCGCCCCTCACCCCCGAATGTTGAGAAACCCTAGTTTGAAAATACATGCATACACAAACACAAATATCATATTTACACATTCTTTTGCGTGCGTGTGTATGTGCATGTGTGTGTGTGGATTGACAATGAATGTCTATAGCTAAAAGATGAAGAAATGTATCTCGATTATTTATCTTCAGAACATATATGGTTATATGGGGTTTATCTACAAAAACCTAGAAGGAGTCTGTGAATAATTATACATATATCTCCTTTGCTGCTGCCGATCTGGCACAAGGCTGATTTAGGAGATAGACCCCCATAACCATATATATTCTGATACCCTATCACTCCAGGTACTTGGATAACTATATTTAATTTTCAAAAAATATTATTTTGGCTAGGGTGAAGGGTATGGTGAGGTAACATGCCACTACTATAGTCTCCCCTAATAGAATTGACATTTTGTAACAAAAATTACTATGATTAAACAAACCATTCTATGTGTTCATAAATATTATTTATATTTGTAAAATAAATGTTGCCACAAACTATGATAGCCTTTGTAAGGAGAAAGCATGTAAATGTAAAATAATTGTATGATTTTACCAAATGTTGAAATATTGGTTAATTTCATTGTAATTATTCGCGGGCGGTAATATTCCCTCGGTCATTAATAGATTTATAACCAAAGGAAGTATCCCCAACCCCCTTTTATCTCAGACGTAATCACATCACAACCCTTTTTTCAGACGTAATTATAACCCCCCTTCATGAATAATAAAAAAGCGAGCATAGGCACACATCAAATTAAAAAGTATCAATGGATTCAAAACTTACAGCTAAGTTAATATATATATATATATATATATATATATATATATATGTTTAAGTTATTAGGTTTGTTCTGCTTCAACCAACACACCCACACATATACATACTTTCCCTTTCTGCTTTCGTCTGAGCGACATGACCTCTACCTCCCTCTCAGTAACTAACGTAGGGAATACCTGCGTGCCGGAATCCCGGCAACCTATCTATCTCTCATCCTTCCGTCATTTCCATCTATTCTCCCCCTTTCCCCCCTCTCCCTCCGTGGTGGTTAGGTGGGGTATGATTAGGTTAGGGATTGTTCAAGAACTCACAGCAAAGCACGGGTAATTTGGCTAGTATATGTATATATATATGTATGTATATATATATATGTATGTATTTATATATGTATGTATATATATATGTATGTATATCGGAAAAATTTCGAAACACTGGACTCAGAGTAACAGAATTTATTACCGACGTTTCGAACCCTGTCCGGGGTTCGTCCTCAGGGTTATACATAGTAAGCAAAAGGATTCATTTAAATAGTGTACCGACGTTCTCTGGGACAGGTCCCACCGGAGTGTACAAAGTTGAACAAAATCAAAACCCATTCCGAATGACAAAAGGTAATTACAAATTTATGTAAAGCGTCCCCCAAATGAAAAGAATTGACAAAAACCTCATAACACATGTCATAATAAATGGAACAAAACCAATTCTAAACGACACCCAGAAATTGATAACAGAATAAGTACAGAGTGTCACCAAATGGCTCCACCGAAAATAAGAAATAAAATTAAAAGGGGCAAAAAGAAAATATCAAATGGCACAGACCAGACACAAAAGCACTACACGAGTCATCTGTCACCGCTCTAACTGTCCTGTATGTACTTATCAGTACAAATCAAACCATAAAATAAAACAAAAACAAAAACCAAGACTAAAAGACACAAAGAAATTTGATTACAAAGTGTCCACAAGAATAACAAAAGGCAAATAAATGGCAAACCGACATAATAAAAATATAAAAAATCACGGTCCAGACCCAAAAGCACCACACGGGTCGCCAATCTCCGTTCTTTCTGTCCTGCTTGTGCTTCGCTCCTTTCATCAGTACAAATCAAAACTAACAAACGCCACCAAAACTGAATGACAAAAAGAAATTGCAAAGTGAAAAAGTGTCCGCTGAAAATATAAATAAAATACACACACATATATATACATATATAAATATATTACACACAGGAACCCACAGTCGGAGAAAGAATAAACTTCGAATAAAGAAAAATCCTATATTTCGGCTATCAACTGTAGCCCTCTTCAGGAAAGTACATAAGATAGAGAACAGAGGGGACTTATAAACTACAGTAAGAAGAGATGTGGACAGTTGACCTCACTCAGGCGCGGGGCAAACTGGGGTGGCGGAGGAGGGAGGAGGTGAGGAGAGGGGAGGATGTAGTGTCCGCATCAACTTGGCTACTGCTGCGCGTGAGATAATGTCAGGTGTCCACTGCCCTTTAGAAATATTAATATTAGGGCATTCCTCAATTAATGCTGATTCGACTATTTTCCTCCGACTGTGGGTTCCTGTGTGTAATTTACAAATGTGCTACTACATTTCTGTTTAGAAATATACATATATATATATATATATATATATATATATATACATATTGAGACATTCTGACAGGTTGATGTAAGCGGAATAGAAAAACACAGGAGTCTTAGTCTTGAGTTTATTCCTGACTAGTTTCGCAGGTATGCTTTTTCAAAGCATACCTGCGAAACTAGTCAGGAATAAACTCAAGACTAAGACTCCTGTGTTTCCT
>NC_134817.1:41623924-41636424 GCF_046742065.1 Oratosquilla oratoria | reverse complement strand
CTGATGAGTCACGATTCGCATTATTTTTCTAACAATGGAAAAATGTGGGTATGGAGACTCTGTAGTCAAGAGTTTGACCTCACAAGACTGCTGCCAACAGTAAAACATGGGGACATTTCTATAATGGTGTGGAGTGCAATTTGGAGTGATGGTCGATCAGAGCTTATGGAGTGTCAAGGAAACATCAATTCAGGCAAATAGGTTTCTACATTAAAGGAATGACTTATTCTAATATTCTCCAGTGGTAGAGTGAGTAAGAATGTCTTCCTATTTGTGGAAGATGGAGCACCTTGTCACACTGCTCAAGCAACACAAAATTGGTTGAGCCAAAATGAGATCAGGAAACTTCCATAGGGTATTTCAGTCCCCGGATATGAACCCTATTGAACACCTCTGGGGCATATTAGATCGATAAATTTGAAAAACAACAACAACAGGAAGCCATCTTCAGAGCCCGAACTCTTAGGATTACTACGGTAAACATGGCAAGAAACCAATCAAGATGATATTCGTGAACTAAACACTAGCATGTGTGTGTGTGTGTGTGTGTGTGTGTGTGTGTTTACCAAAATGATCTAAAACTCTTTATATTTAGCTTTACACATAGTAACACATTGTCGTTCACAAACAACTAACCGATACTTTTAGGATGTCGTGTCTTCAGTAAAGCTATGCCTCTAATGAAAGTGTTGTAAGAGGCCGGTAGTGTACGAATGGAAATGAGCTAGGGTATTAGAATAATTCAGACTCGACGCCTGCTCGAGGGCGATGTTATGTCTATGTGAGGGCGACGTTTTGTCTATGTAAACACACCGACGGTGGTGACTGTTTTATAATCGATTATGTAATCATAACTTTGTAAGCGCAGGTTACCTTCGTTTGACTAATGCTGAGATAAACAATTTTGCTAGTGGCATTGAAATGGCTTTCCGGATTGGTGC
Organism: Oratosquilla oratoria; assembly: GCF_046742065.1. Taxonomy (NCBI): domain Eukaryota; kingdom Metazoa; phylum Arthropoda; class Malacostraca; order Stomatopoda; family Squillidae; genus Oratosquilla; species Oratosquilla oratoria. The sequence goes on along the minus strand of NC_134817.1, from coordinate 41,635,483 downwards.
AAGGTGGAGAAGGAGGAAAAAACTATTGGTGCATGAATTCAAAGTCACGCCCATAAGGAGTGACATTTACTTCAGAAGTCACCGGAGATTGGATTAGAAAAATTAGTGACGTCAGACGAAGATAGCTTAGCGTAGGATACGGGATCTCGGGGGAGACGTTCTAGAGAGAAGATATAGAGAAGATATAGAGGGGGTGTCGAGAGAGGATCAGGAGACGATGTAGAGACGAGAGAAAAGAGATCCCGAGTGTAAGCAGAAGGTGAAATTACAGTGAAAGAAGAAGAAAATTCACCACCCTTTTATTAACCCAAAGGACGAGAGGAATAGGCATGGGGCCTAGAAAATAGTGAGACTACAGGAAAAAGAAGGCATTGGGCCTACTGCTTAAGAGGAACTTGAATATTAGTGAAACTCACGTAACGAGAGGCAAGGGGCCTTGAGACGAGTGATATTACAAGTCAAATTTAAGTGACAGTGGTGACAAGGGGAGGTGAAAGTGGTGCTCAGCGGTGCGACGAACGGTGCGACGAACGAACTGGGTGTTAAACACCTCCGAAGAGAAGTGGCGCAAGAAGTCTACGGGAACAAGACAACCAAAATCAAGAGTGTATTACGACTACGAGAGAAATCTACAACTTCAAGTAACTGCTACGTTGGGAACAAGCATTCTTCAAGATTCTTCAAGGTGATCATCATCTACAAGGCGGTCTTCAAGGCAGAGTGTGTGATGGAGGAGGAACAACGTCATTGAGGAATGACAAGACCGTAGAAGGACGTCAAACCAGACATTGACATCACGAAGCGACATCGCAAGCAGCCAGGCTAAAGCAAGGTATTAGTAATAAGTATGAGTACCCCTCAGAATTCTAACGTGTTGAGACACGAAATTCACACATCAAATACAAATATTCCAAAATTCAAAGGGGAGTCTAACGCATATGGTGTAAACAAGTTCCTGAACCTCATTGACACACTTATAGTTAGTAAAAACATTACAAATGAGAATCGTAAGATTGAGATTCTCAAGGAGAATATAGATCCAGAGCATGGAAGGGCGAGGTTTGTCATTAACTTCCAGCAAATGGAATTAATTAATCAATATGATAATTACAAGAAAGCATTTCTCAAGCATTTCATGTCCAAATGTGATCAGGATCCTATTAGATCATTGGTAAAAATGATTAAGGAAGTTAGGACAAGTGAAACTGACACAGAGTACTTAGCTAGATTAGATAGATGGTCAAAAGACATGAATTCTATCTTGAAAGATTCAGACTGGATAGAAAGATCTAGTGAGATGATGAAAATCTCACAGGTAATCAAATTGATTACATTTAGCTTATTGGCAAAGAATTCTGATGACTTAACAGCAGAAAGGCTGTACAAAGATTTAAAATCAAACATCTGTTTAGGAGAAGTAGATTATCTTCTTCAAGGATACAGTGAGACCAGAACAATAAATCCATATGTAATGCCTATAAATCAACATAGCCAATATAGGAACTCTAGAGAGTTTAAGAAAACAGAAGTAGGACATAGGCGGCATGCTAGAAGTCCATCTAGGGATAGGGATACCAGAATCCTATGTTTTAATTGTAATGCATGGGGACACAAGGCACAAGAATGTTTTTATGGGATTATTTGCAGAAATTGCAAATACGAAGGTCACAATGAGTATCAATGTAGGAACCCTCCATTCTGTATTTACCATAATAAAATCGGACACAGAACTCATGAGTGCCGAAATTTTCGGGTACCCCCAGGGCTAAGAGGAAAACCCCCAGACACAGAATAAACCATTTCAGACCTCCCCATATATATACCGATAGGCGGTATTGTGTTAAATATGGGAATGCAAGGGAGATGAAAGAAACTGACAAACTGATAATTACTGTTGGAAAAACTTCTGTAGGACCTCTCATTGCGGGTAAAGTGTTCAATAAGCCTATTCAAATTTTTATTGATACAGGGTCTGTAGTTAATGTAATTACTAGTAAAGTTTTAAACCAGTTGAACCCAGGAGTGAAAATGTTGGAACCAATCCGTTACACATTGCAAGGTGTAACTGGAAATCAGTTAAAAACATTAGGTAAGATTGAGCTAGAAGTTGCCTTATATACAAATGAACAATTGTACATCCCAGTGATAGTGGTAGAAGAGTCTGTTTTTCCAGGAGATTTATTGATAGGATTTGCAACTATGAGAAAAGAAAACATGGTAATTTGTCCTGCTGACTTAGGAATTTTAGTGAAGTCACAGTTAATCCCATTCTTAAATCAATCAATCAATGAATCCTTAGATAACATTTCTATCCTAGATAGCGAGGCCGAGCGGTCCAACCCTACAGAAAGTAAAACAATTTGTGAACCCAACTCAGAAGTTCAGGAAATCCCAGAGATTACTAAATTATCAACCACAGATGCCTTGAGAATTGCAGATTGCGGATTAACAAGGTCGACATTGTTACATCCCATGTCAATTAATAAGGTTGAAGTGTGTTTGAAAGGAATCAATGTAGACTCTGAAGTAATTACAGTCCCAGAATCAGTTAAACTTAAAGGATTGAAGTGGGACTCAGGGATTTATAAGACAAATAAGAACAGAGTAGAAGTATTAGTAATTAATACTATGAATAAAGAGATAGTTTTAAAGAAAGGTACACAAATAGGATGTATTCAGGTGTGTACTAAACCTATTAAGATTTTAAATGAGAATAGTGAGGAGATAGAATTACCAACTTCATCAATTTGTTCAGTACAAGAAGGCATAGACTTAAGAAATAGATATAAAGAATTATTACAATCAACTAATTGCCCTGAGTTGGATGAAGCTTTATTTGCTTTGCTTATGAAACATAAAAAAGCAATTGCTTTGCCGGGGGACGCCTTAGGCAAAACAACTGTTTTAAAACATCACATTAAGTTAAAACCAGGAACACAACCTATCTACATACCAGCCTACAGAGTTCCTCACTCTAAATTAGCTGTAGTAGATAAACTCATCACTGAAATGTTATCACAGGATATTATTGAACATAGTAAAAGTGAGTGGAATTTTCCGTTGATCTTAGTACCAAAGTCTGATGGGACTATGCGACCAGTTATTGATTACAGGGAACTGAATAAGCACACCATTCGTGACAGGTTACCATTACCCATTATCGGTGACATTTTGAGAAGTTTGGGAACTGAGAATAGATATTTTAGTACTATAGATATCAAATCAGCTTTTTGGCAAATAGAATTGCATGAAGATTCAAGAGAGTTCACAGCATTTTCTACTACAACAGGACATTATGAGTTCAAGAGAATGCCATTTGGGTTATGTAATAGTCCATTAACTTACATGAGATTAATGAATACTATTCTAGATGGATTGTTAGGAAACACTGCCAGTGTATTTCTAGATGACATTTTAATAGTTTCTCAGACTGCAGTGGAGCACTTTAAGAAATTAGATTTGATATTCTCAAGACTAGGAGAAGCTGGGTTAAAAGTAAAACTTGAAAAATGTAAGTTCTTGCAAGACAGTGTCATTTACTTAGGACATAAGATAGACAGACACGGACTGAGTACAGTATATTCAAAGGTTGACGCTGTCAAGAATTTTCCAGTTCCGACCAATGTAGACAAGGTTAGGAGCTTTTTGGGATTAACAGGATATTATAGAAAATTCATTCAAAGTTATGCTGACATTGCTAATCCACTAAGTTCTTTGTTGAGAAAGGACTCAAAGTTCATATGGGGACCTGCGCAACAGCAAGCTTTTGACAAGTTGAAAGATAAACTCACGAGTTCACCTATTTTAATTTTTCCCGACTATGAAAAAGAATTTATTCTTTGTACTGATGCGTCTGACATAGGGTTAGGAGGCATACTAATGCAAGAGAGAAATGGAACTTTGAAACCCATAGCTTACACATCCAGACTTTGTAATAGTGCGGAGAGAAACTATTCTATAACTGAAAGAGAAACTTTAGCAGTAATTTATTCTTTAGAAAGTTTTAGGGATATGATACTAGGGTATCCCATCAGAGTTTGGACTGATCACACAGCTATTCAGAACTTATTTAAGCATAAGAATCTTAGAGGCAGACTTGCTAGATGGTTTGCGATACTTCAGTGCTATGATGTTCAATTTAATTATATTCCGGGTAGAAGGAATGTAGCAGATCCACTTTCTAGAAACATTATTCAACCAATGACTGGGACTGGGTTGATTAATTTTGTTTGTAGTATAGAAGAATTAGTAACTTTAGATGAAGAAATGCTAATAAGAGAACAGGGAGATGATGAGACATGTGATTCAATAATCAAGCATTTGATGAACCCAAGAGGAGATCCTCCAAAGCTACCAAAGGGGTATAAGATAGAGGAATTTCATTTGATTAATGGAATTTTGTATAGGAAAACATTTGTAAATGGGAAAGATATTTCTAGAGGTCAAGTAAATCAGTTGGTTATACCACAAACTCTGGTAAATGAGATATTGAAGTTACTTCATGATAGTGATTGTAGTTCACATCCTGGAAAGGATAAAACTTATAGACAGGCACAACTTAAGTACTTTTGGCTAGGTATGAAGAAAACTATATATGATTATATAGAAAAATGTGTAAAATGTGTAAAGGTGAAGGGAAATACACCAAAACCTGCTCCTATACTCACCTATCCCATTCCACAGAAACCTTGGGAAAGAGTTCACATGGATACTTTGGAATTACCATTAACCGAGAACGGCTTTAAATACCTATTTGTTGCTATTGATTATTTTTCAAGATTTTGCATATTACAACCCATAATCAATAAGAAAGCTGAAACTATTGCTTCCGTAATCTATGATCAGATAATCTGTAATTTTACTACACCTAACATCCTAGTTTCAGATAATGGGACTGAATTTAATAACAAAATCTTGGAAAATCTATGTAATGTGTTCCACATCAAGAAAGTCAATATACTCGTTAACCATCCCCAAAGTAATGGAGTAGTAGAAAGGTTAAACAAAAAGATAATTATATGTCTTAGAACCCTAATAAGTCCTCATAGTGTAACTTGGGATACTTGGATTCCTTGTGTTAAGTGTACCCTGAACAATCAAATTAATGTAGCAACTGGGGATACACCTCATTTTATAATTTTTGGGGAGGACAAAACTCTGCCATATGAAATGTTGACTGCAGAGCAAAAACCCATATATAATATGGATGATTATATATCCAATAGGATAAATACTCTTCAAAGTATTCACCAAAGAGTTAGGAAACATATGCAGGTGTATTCACAAGAGATGAGGGAACAACAACACAAAATAGCTCGTAAACTAGAATTGAAAATTGGGGAATTAGTAATGGTCAAAGCAACCTCACCCAATAATAAACTTTCACTAAGGTACACTGGTCCATATAGGGTAATTGATTCTGCAGGTGGAAACAAGTTTAAACTTAAACATTTAGAATCAAGAGAAGAATTGATAGGACATTTAGATGACATAAGGAAAATTAGCTTGCAGATCTATGAAGATGATTATAGTAATACTTTGTACATAAATATTAATAACCCTGGAGAATATGGAGAATATTATAATGATATTTTTCAAGAGTTGAACATTAATCTTGATGTATTTTACAGATAGTATTGACCATTTGTATGTATTTGGGATGGGAGACCTAAACAACTGGAACTTGGTGTCAAGCAGATACATGGAAACCTAAAACCTAGGATCTGCTGTGGTCAGACTTGGAACCTTAAGGACTTAAGGACCTCTCATCTGAGTACACACATGAGTATTGTGACCATTTTAAAGTAATAAGACTATCTTTGAAAATGAAGTGTGTAAAAAAAAATAATATATGAAAATATGAATATTGAACAAGAAGAGACACTCAAACTCTAGATTAGTGTGTTTTGTAAATTAATTGCTATTATCTTTGAAAAGATGATAAACCATTCAAATTTGAAAGTTAGTGTTCATAGTGAATTTTATAATCAATTACATCCTTACTGTAGACAATCTAAGAGAAAGCATGATCTCTTTTGTGTTCGAGAGGCTTCACATGAACTCTCTGGTTAGGAATATGTCTGTTATGAACAATTGTCATTACCAACGAATTTTGGTAGACCAGATCCCTCATTGTAACATACAAGGATCTCATTACCTGTTTTTCCCTAACAAGACAAAGGTATCAATAAATTGTCCCGGGTTGAGTCCTAAATTGGATTTGGTTGAAGGTCTTGTCTCTATTCAAGATAACTGCGAATTGCATGCAGACACTATTTCCACCATTTCTAATACCCTTAATACAATGCATTTAACCGAGGACACCTACATTTCAACCTTCAACTTCACATTGCCTGAAAACTCTCCTCCCTTGAAAATTAAGAGAAGACCATTGTCAAGATCTCCCTCAAATGAATTACCTATGATACCAATCCTTATCATACCCTTACTTTCAGTGTTAGTGGCAGCACTGATTGCCTTTGTTGTATTCCGGAGATTGGCTCTGTCAAAGCAAATCAACCATGTAACCGCTTAATTCAATACCTTATATATATATTGAGATGCATGTTATTCACATTTATAGGTATTATGTTTATGTATTATTCCCAATTTATTGCATGAATGATGTATTTTGGAGGGTAGATTAACAATTACGCAAGGGTAGATTAGCTTATTCTAGAAATATATTAGCAAGCCCTGTAAGAGGGAAATAAGAATTGGTCGGGACGACCAAGGGTAGCTGCCGAGCCCTGTAAGAGGCCGGTAGTGTACGAATGGAAATGAGCTAGGGTATTAGAATAATTCAGACTCGACGCCTGCTCGAGGGCGATGTTATGTCTATGTGAGGGCGACGTTTTGTCTATGTAAACACACCGACGGTGGTGACTGTTTTATAATCGATTATGTAATCATAACTTTGTAAGCGCAGGTTACCTTCGTTTGACTAATGCTGAGGTAAACAATTTTTGCTAGTGGCATTGAAATGGCTTTCCGGATTGGTGCAAGGTGGAGAAGGAGGAAAAAACTATTGGTGCATGAATTCAAAGTCACGCCCATAAGGAGTGACATTTACTTCAGAAGTCACCGGAGATTGGATTAGAAAAATTAGTGACGTCAGACGAAGGTAGCTTAGCGTAGGATACGGGATCTCGTCAGACGTTCTAGAGAGAAGATATAGAGAAGATATAGAGGGGGTGTCGAGAGAGGATCAGGAGACGATGTAGAGACGAGAGAAAAGAGATCCCGAGTGTAAGCAGAAGGTGAAATTACAGTGAAAGAAGAAAGAAAATTCACCACCCTTTTATTAACCCAAAGGACGAGAGGAATAGGCATGGGGCCTAGAAAATAGTGAGACTACAGGAAAAAGAAGGCATTGGGCCTACTGCTTAAGAGGAACTTGAATATTAGTGAAACTCACGTAACGAGAGGCAAGGGGCCTTGAGACGAGTGATATTACAAGTCAAATTTAAGTGACAGTGGTGACAAGGGGAGGTGAAAGTGTACTCAAGTACAAACTACATATATCTCATTGAAAAGAGATCACCGAACTAATTAACACGACGCCTAATATACCACCTGTCCAACGGATCAATCAAATCACACTATACCTCTTCCCACACCAAAACATTAACAAGAAAAAACAAAACAAAAACTAGACAGCACTACAACAACCATAGGCAAGGAATCGGGTCCCCGTAGGCTACTGTTCCTGGAAGCCTTATACATACAAAGTAACCATACTAATATCATGTAACCGTCACTAACCATCACCAACGACGCAAATGATCCACACACATGCACCATGGTACTCGTCTTTGACAAAACCTTCAATCTTGCAGACTTTACCGATTTCCCCGTCTCAAAACATTTGACTAAAAGCTACGTAAGATCAGAAAAGGACGCCCCCCACGATGTCACAACACAAGATGCCTAATATCACCAGACAGACCCACTGAACCCTTTCTCATACCTACCCCAATTACATTACCGTAAGTTAATATACATACTTCATATCTAGCTCCACACCCACCAACTATACAACTAATCCCTATATAATGGAACTAATACCCATAATTATATTCAATAAGTAACATCTTATATACGGCAACCCACAAACCCCCTTTATTACGACGGTTGCGCCGTCGAGAGATAGGACTGCCCAGGTGACGTACCTGGCAGGAGTGCTGAGGTCAAGGCCCGGCACTAGGAGTGCTTAGGTCACGTATCTAATATTACGGCTGCCTAGGTCAAGGACCTAGTTTGTACATAATCTTTGTACTTGAATAAAGCCAACAATGTCCAGAAGAGACTTTACCTCACCCGCTAAACCACCCTTAAATGTAGTAAAACACATTTGTTTTGTTACACATCAACATACAGGCCGAAGACCTGCGAGTCTTACCATCCATGAAGAAACTGAGCCCAGACAGAACCACTATAAGCACTGGGAGAGATCTCCCAGACTTCCTGTAACCCGTATCCTCTACTGGTCAAGGGCAGCCAGTCAGAGGAGACCCTTCCCGCAGAGAACCTAATGATCCCAGCTCGCATTATAAATAAGACATTCACAGACCATTCACATCACCTCGCCAGGTGAAAATAGCCTTCTTTTATACACAACTATCTTTTCATTTTCGTACAGACATCTCTTCCCCTCCTACAACTACCGAACTCGAGCGAGCGGGTGGTCTGTGCTAGGTAATCCATAGTTCATAGATCGCCCAGAAGATGGAACCAGGAAGTTCCGAAACGTCAGCACCAATCGGAGAATTAAGATACTTCAACTCTGAAAATAAAAAGATTGTGAGTTGTATTGAAGCTACACCCATTAAAATAATCAACAATAAATTCTCTTTAGCCTTCAACTTTGTATATCTACAAGAGAATATACTATGTGTATATATATATATATATATATATATATATATAAATATATATGTACATATATGTATACATATATATATATATATATATATGTATGTATATATATATATATATATATGTATGTATATATATATATATATATATACATACATACATATACCAAGGCTTTTTCCCCCTTACAAGGGGGGTAGTCAAAAAGAAAAAGGCATAAAATCATTCCCACCCATTCCATCCCTGAATACACTCCACACCCCTCCACCCTCCCTCTTATCTTAGCACCTCCTGAATGACGGGTCATCCCTGCACCTTGTCCACTGCCCTGGGTCAGAAGCAGTGTCGCAAGACACAGCACATCCACAGCAAGGCCGCTTCATTAAATCGGCGACCCCCCTCTCCGTCCCCCCATTGCATAAAATGAGAGGACAGGGAGAAATCCCTTCGGGCTGCGTCAAATTTTGCTCACACATACTACCTCACCCCCCATCCACCCGCCCATTCCACCTCATGCTATCCCAACATCATCCATATACAACCATTCTCCATTCACCCCTGTCTTCTGTCCTCTCCCGTCCTTCCTCAACAGATATTCCCGTCTGGGGTATTGACTGCTTGTTATTGTGGCAAAGTAGCATGCAGTTGATACTTTAGGGTCTATATGGGGCGCCCCTACGGACCAGAGCCACACATCATTTTGTCTATGATAGAGGAAAACTCTGTTCATAGAGAAATGATGACACTTTTATACTACGACTGTCCCACCGTTATGCTGTCCTCCAACCCCTTGTTGCTGTCCTGTACCATTTCTCTGAGTATTCCTTTTCTGTGATAGGGGAATTCCCTGTGGTGGGGGAAAAGAATACTGCCACCAAGTATTCCCACTTGGATCGTAAGAGGGGAGAAGAAAGGGACGGGGATTGGGACTAGGCATCCTTCTCCTTGTAGCCCTACAGGGGAAATTCCTAAAAAAAGAAAAAAGAAGGTATACATATGTATATATATATATATATATATATATATATATATATATATATATATATAGATGTATATATATATATATATATAAATATATATATACATATATATATATATACATACATATATATATACATATATATATATGTATATATATATATATATATATATATATATATATATATATATATATATATATATAACATAAGAACATAAGAATAAAGGAGACTGCAAAAGACCATAAGGCCTACACTAGGCAGCTCCGTACCCATCACCACCTGTCATGCCCACCCATAAAGTTGTCTAATCGTTTTTTAAAACAACTGATAATTTCAGCGCTTACTACATGGTTACTAAGATTATTCCATTCATCGACCACCCTATTAGCAAACCAATTCTTGCCTATTTCTTTCTTATATCTAAATTTGTCCAGTTTATACCCATTACTGCGAGTCCTGCCCTGTTGTTATATTATGATGACCTTGTTTGCCTCACCCTTGTTATAGCCTTTGATCCACTTGAACAATTCTATTAGATCACACCACACTCTGCGTCTTTCCAGAGAGTGTAAGTTTAGGTGCCTAATCCTCTCTTTGTAAGGCAAATTTCCGAGTCCATGTATCATTTTGGTCATTCTTCTCTGTACTGATACATACGTCTATACACATACATAAATACATGCATACATACATACATACATACATACATACATACATACATACATACATACATACATACATACATACATACATACATACATACATACATACATACATACATACATACATACATATAAATACATACATACATACATATATACATACTTACATACATACATACATACATACATACATACATACATACATACATACATACATACATACATACATAAATACATACATACATACATACATACATACATACATACATACATACATACATACATACATATACATACATACATACATACATACATACATACATACATACATACATACATACATACATACATACATACATACATTCATACATACATACATGCATACATACATACATACATACATACATACATACATACATGCATACATACATACATACATACATACATACATACATACATACATACATACATACATACATGCATACATACATACATACATACATACATACATACATACATACATACATACATACATACATACATACATACATACATACATACACAAATATACATGCATACATACATATATACACACTCATGACTTGGTGTCTCTCCTCCTCCTAATATGAGGGCCAATGGTCCTCCTCTATATCAAATCATATAATGTATTTAGTCATAGTCTCTTGTAAAATACCTTTTTGTTATATGCTTTTATGTTGTTATGTATGTTAGCTATTGTTAAACGAGTGCATTAATTGTATGACTACGTGACTAAGTTCACACCGTTTCCTATATTTGGGTCCTACATTTAATGATGCAGTGTCGAACTATTGATGAAATATGTGAAGGGTCATTTAATCAGTCCACGTCATCAGTGGTTGTCTACGGAGCAGTTTGCGTGAACGACTATAAAATGTACCTGTCCAAGAATTTGGTATCCGAATGCCTCCTTATAACCCGGCGCTCGTATCTTCTTAATCAACTCTCCAAGATGACAAGCCAATCATTTCACCAAGGTGACACTCCAATCTGGAAAACGTAGC
>NC_134817.1:41613924-41618924 GCF_046742065.1 Oratosquilla oratoria | reverse complement strand
TAGAAGTAATGAAGTTGAAGTATCATCTCTTTAGGCCTTCACATTTTCATTGCACCTGCTCTCCATTGTTCACCAAATTTATATAGTTGCGTATCAAAAGGGAGAAATGCACACAATATAAGTAAAATTATTTACCTGGGTCATCAATTTCTTCTGTATGCTGTGGCTGACCTTGGCATTTATCTCTGTGAGATTTTAATCTTGACACAATGCCCTGTAGTTCCTGGCTGCAGTCTTTGCATTTTGCTCGGTACCCTTTGCAAGAAGTTGTTGGTAGTTTTTCAAAATAATTCCAGACAGAATATTTTTTTCTGCCTGAAGGAACCACTCTGCCAGTTCCAGAAGACATCCTTCCTGGTTGATTCCAAAGCAGCAACTGACTCAGTGAGAAGCTGCTTACCTAGAACAAGTTTCAACAAGAATCTTGTTGAAACTTATTGTGGGCTGCACAGTGATATATATATATTATATGTAGGCTTATACCGTTCCTTGTATACTTGTGGCAAGTCTATATAACACTGCTCCTTATATTGATATGCAAAAAATGTCCTTTAGCAATCAGCAATCAGATCGCATATCAGATAGCAATTCCACAATATTTAAAATCTATATAAAAAATCTATTTAAATCAAATAAATCAGATTTAAATAAAAATATATATTTCTTATATTTTCTAACCTCATACAATAATACCTGTTAAGTCCGGCTAGAATTGGCATTTCAAAGCATAACAGTGCCTTAAAAATAGTTTATTATTTCACTATAAGAGTTTATATTAACTTATACTGCATTGAATAAGTCAATAGTTGATATATTTGTCCTATATACAATGTTAGGTTTCTAGTTTTGATATATTTGTCCAATATAAAATGTTAGGTTACAAAGAAAGCAATGGCCTCCGTTAGCGGATCCAGGAATCTGGGTGCGCACGTCCTGTGTAATAGTAGTCCTTGGTATATATGTATATATACATGTATATATATATATGTATATATGTATATATATTTGTATATATATGTATATATATATATCTATATATATGTATATATATACATGTATATATATATATATATATATATATATATATATATATATGAGTGGAAGGGTGGTGAGGTAAACACCAGGAACCGTTGGAGTTCGTTTCGCCCTGAAAGGACTTCCTCAGAGTGTACACAAACAAATAATTGACAGCTTATATACCCACAGCTTATCCCGTTCCTCCCCGTTCGTCTTCGCTCCTCATGCACCCCCGTTCGGCATCACGAAGAACCAAGCTGGCCGTTACTCTCACCAACTTTACAAATCCATCACGGTGGTTGCTACATGGATGTAAATTGATATAGGCTGTCTCAATTACTTTTCTTCTCTGTTTTGTTAGACCTTTATGCAGCACCTCTGTTCTTTCCCAATCTGGTAGGTGGCCAAAGTTGTCGAGGTGGACCACTAACGAATTTGATGTTCTGTGAGCTCTGATGTCGCTTTTGTGTTCATAGGTACGTTTCTTTATCCCTCTGCTGGTTTCTCCGAAATAACTAATGGGACAGCTTTTACATGGAATTTTGTAAATCAAGCTGTTCTCTACTGTATCGACTTTACTATTGTTCTTACTCCTCACAATCTCTCCTATCCTGGTACCAGTGCTGAACGCAATTTTTCAAGGTGAACTGGATGGATGGCTCAAATTCCAGGACCAGTACTTTCACCAAAGGTTTGGCATGGCCATGGGCTCTCCTTTGAGCGCTGTCCTTGCCAACCTGTTCATGGAATTTTTAGAAGCAGGGCCTTTCTCAGATATCGTTCCTGGCAACGTAGTATGGCTTCGCTATGTGGATGACATACTACTAATTTCCCCCAGACGGTTTGACATCCCCAAACTCCAAGCGGCTCTGAACGAGGCTGAGCCATCCATCCAGTTCACCTTGGAGGAAGAAATCAACAATTCCCTTCCATTTTTGGATACCCTTATCATCAAACATGATGATTTTTTTTTTTTAATTTACAGTCTACAGGAAACCAACCAATAAGGACGATTTGACTCACTTCCTATCCCACCATGACCTCAGTATTAAAAAAGGTGTAGTCATAGGTTTCTACCTCAGAGCTCTCAGAATATGTAGCCCTGAATTCTTAGAGGACGAGTTTAGGCACATAAAGGAGGTTTTTCAGAAATTAAAATATCCAGAGTACATCATCCACCAGTGTAAGAAAAAGGCACTCAAAATAATGGAAGGGCGGGAACCAACAAAAGATCCAGCTAGGAGGCTTATCCTTCCAGCCAGCAGCGTCACCGCCACCCTCACTCGGACACTTGGGCGTTGCAACATACAGGTAGTGGGCCAGTCCAGCAGAACTATCAAAGAGCTCTCTAGAAGGAGTGACAGCCAGGACGAGATGTGGGGAAAAAACGCTGGTGTCTACCGCATACCCTGTGCTGGATGTGATAAAGTATACATCGGCGAGACCTCCCGTGACCTGAAGACCCGGATCCGGGAGCATCGCTACGATTCCCGGAACAACATCACCACCAACGCCTGTGTTATCCACCGGAACACCAACGACCACCTGATGGATTGGGATAACGCAGAACTTCTGTTTAGTGAACCAGACAGGGTGAGGAGAAAATGCCTCCAAGCGGCCGCCATTCAAAGCTTCAAAACCATTGAGCAGAATAGAGGCATGTTTAACATCGCCCCTCCTATCATCCTTCTGTTACCCGCATTAAATAAATGTATGAAATGTCCCCCTTAGTTCACTTCAACAAACTGTCCGAAATGTCCTCCTTTGTCTCCACCAAGTCCCACCCGTCCCCCTCCCCCCCTCCCCCTCCACCTACCACCCACCCCTCCCCGATAACCTCTCCCAGTTCCTTCCCTGTTGGCTTATATGTGCTCAGAGTGTGTGTCATGTCATGTCAGGAACGCCCTCTACACGCGGGAAGTGAAATCTACTCACTTACCGTAAATTACACACACACACCTCTCACGAACATAGCCACATCCCACGCACAAACATATACGCTTCCTTTTTCTTCGACTAAAATTCGTTTCCTGTCTAACTTTCTCTTATACTACATCTTCTCATTTCAGTTTACCTCCCACTAAAGATTTTTCCGTTTTTCCCCCTTTCTCTCCTACTACGTCTCCTACCATTTTCCAAACTTTCGTTGGTGATATAATCTGATCTTCCTCCCGGCACTGACGCCGCCGTCCAAGCTCCTAGCCCAGTTCTCCCGAGTCACGACCACCAACAAGCCCCTAATTGCTCGCAAATCGCCCGGTGGCAATAGCCCTCTTTTATACGCTACTATCTTTTCATTTTCCTGCAGACATTCTTCCCCTCCCACAAAACCAGATCCCACGCAAGCGAGGTGGTCTTTCCTTGGAATCCAGAATCCAGTACTTGAAAAAGCTGTAACAAGCGAAACGTAGTACCAATAAAGGTTTCGATCTCACATTGGTACTTTTCTTATAAACTGAGAATGCGATTTTATTCCCTTTTCTCCAAACCACCGTGTCCAGGAAGGCCAATCTATTACTTTCTTCATGCTCCATTGTGAACTGAATGTCCTGTTCTATCCCGTTTAACCTATTAAATTTTTCGTTAAGATCGGTTTCCCTCGGAGCAACGACTAGTACGTCATCTACGTAACGCATCCAAGTGGAATCCTGGCCCATTACGTTCACAAAATTATCCCTTTCTAACAATTCCATGTACAATGAGGCTAACACTGCACTTAAGGGACTCCGCATTGCGAGCCGACGGCACTGGAAAAATTCCTCGTCATTGAAGACGAAGGAGCCAAATCTCACACACAGCGAAATTAATTTCAAGAAGCCTTCCTTACCTGGCGAGAGTAACGGCCAGCTTGGTTCTTCGTGATGCCGAACGGGGGTGCATGAGGAGCGAAGACGAACGGGGAGGAACGGGATAAGCTGTGGTATATAAGCTGTCAATTATTTGTTTGTGTACACTCTGAGGAAGTCCTTTCAGGACGAAACGTTAGAAATAAAAACTCCAACGGTTCCTCGTGTTTACCTCACCACCCTTCCACTCATTCTGTCCTACGTACTTCATATATATATATATATATATATATATATATATATATATATATAAATATATATAGATATATATTCATGTATATGTATATATATATAAATGTATATATATACATATGTGCATATACATATATATAAAGGATTACAAAGGATTACAAAGGCGGAGCATGCCGACAGGAGACCTTTTGATCCATATCTAGGTCGGATGCAAAAAAAAAAAAAAAATCATATTGATAATAAATTAAAACTATAATAATGTAAAAATAACAAATAAAATACATAAATAAATGCATAGGTATAGTTGAATAACAAACAAACAGGTAAATAGTAAATGATTATAAATTGACATATAACTAATAATAAATGAAAATCATACATACAAATTATAACAAAACAAAAACAAATAATATAACATAAATTATAATCATTACAGCATCTTACTTAGGTATTTATCTAAATGATTCTTAAAGCTTCGAACTGAACTATATTGCACTACCTGTGCAGGAAGTTTATTCCATTCATTAACTACACGGTTGGCAAAGTTGTTTCTACCTACTTCCAAATTGAATCTACTTCCGGACAGTTTGAGACCATTGTTTCTTGTCTGATTCTCATTCAATGTGAAAATTTGGTCACTTTTGATGTTGTCAATTCCCTTTAAAATCTAAAGACCTGTATCAAGTCACCTCTGAGTCTACGCTTTTTTAGGGAAAACAGATTCATGTGCTAAGTCGATTTTCGTATGATTTATTTTTGATATTTGGAATCAGTTTTGTGGCTCGCCGTTGTACTTTTTCCAGTCTGTCAATGTCTTTAATGAGATTCGGTGACCATACGGAAACAGCATATTCCAAATGTGGACGAACTAACGATTTATATAGCTTGTTAATGAGTGATGGACTTTTGAAATCAAAAGATCGCGCAATCAATCCCAGAATCTTA
>NC_134817.1:41593924-41606424 GCF_046742065.1 Oratosquilla oratoria | reverse complement strand
AAATTAATACGTTACAGACAGACATCCTAATGTTTCGTCTAAGAGAAATCTATGAGAGAGCCTAAGATCCGTTACTAGCAGCTGTGGGGTTGTAGGTTTCCAATCATTGAATCTTGAATCGACAGTTATTATTACTATTACATTCTTACAGACAAGAAACATAAGGGAGGAGGAGACTTGGAGTACATAGAAGGATACACGTAGCATAGTTAGGGAGGGTAAGTACACGACAAGCGGCAAAAAACTTTTACAGTAAATTCTTCACAAAAATATGTCCCCTTTCTTTAAGGAGATTGATGCAAGACGCTGAGGATTGAAGCACATCTCTCCACAGTGGAAAAACGGAGATAATTGCTTGAGGGGGTTTTAATTAAATTCAACTTCAACAGTGAAAGGCTCATGGTGTCTGACTCGAATGCTCATTTCGTCTTACAGAGCAGAAATGTTAAGTAGATATCCTACCACCATTAAAAACTCTCCACATCGAGTAATACTATGTACATCGTTCTGGCTGCCGCAATGCAATCTAATTAATTGTAGTGACACAATCTCAATGGCGAAAAAGATTGTGCATTAGGTGAGACTGAGGCACTAATGCTCTATGGAATAGTGTGGATGGAATGAACTTCTTATATAGATACACTAATGTAAGCAAGTGTGAAATAATAAAAATTTAGTAAGGCCCACATAAGAGTGTCATGAAAATAGAAAGAAAGGCAGAAGTCTGGAAAAGAAAAAATACAAACTGTTTCTGAGAGAGGCGAGAGTTGTTAGAACAAAATAACGAAGAAAGCCGATTGACGGCAGTGCTTTGAATGGGGATGATAACTGGCTATAAAAATAATGTAATATTAACGTGTGAGTGTAAGCAAGGTTGGCATTGGCATATTTTGTTTTCCAATATATATACATTTTTCTTTCAACAGGTATTACTGTCTGCACATTGCAAACAATTGGACAAATCAATGAGCAAAACAATAAAATCATTAGATATATAACAAAAATGTGAACACAGTGAACATATCAATACATGAGTTGAAGGATGAATATATGAATAAATATACGCATTTATTTCCCAACCTACTGTTATTTTTCTAACAGCACAGGTAAAGTAGGATGACCACCTGTGCCTGTATAGGCCACAATATGCACACTTGATAATTTATGATACAGATCAGCATTCGTCGAAACTCACTAATCCCTTATTAATCTGTGAATTGGGTCAAGGGGGAGAGAGAACATACTACCAGAGAGGCGAAGTAAACAGACACTAAAGAGATTCACAATTAAAAATCGTGGCTGTGCGCTCTCCTGAACAAATAGATAATAAATCACATAGACTTCTAGGTATTTGCATAGAACACGTAAAATGTTTACAAATTTCTAACTTGCATGGCCCTAAAGTTGAAGGTTCATAGCTTTATACATACATACATACATACATACATACATACATACATACATACATACATACATACATACATACATACATACATACATACATACATACATACATACATACATACATACATACATACATACATACATACATACATACATACATACATACATACACACATACATACATATATACATACATATACCAAAGGCTTTTCCCCCCTCAAACGGAGGGTAGCCAAAAAAGAAAAAAGAAACCCCTCCCACCCATTCCATCTCCTACATATTCCACTTTCCTCCATCCTTCTTTCTCCCTCTCATCTTGGCACCTCCCGGATGACGGGTCATCATTCATAAGTTTATATTTTCTAGATTTTTCCCCTACATGTGGATTTGGATGATGGTGGTTGTGGTGGGATGGTACTGATGATAATGGGGATTGTGTGATCAACATTACATACATGCACACAATATTTTGCATCATCCTCACAGCCCAGATTCCACAGGATGGTTACACAAATCTTACGTGTGAAAACATAAGAAAAAATCACAATACACACCATACATGCGTCTAAAGTTGAGAGCAGCAAGAAAATTCTACCCGCACCTCCGAGGAAACTAGCTAGTGATTTCAGTTTGTGACCCAACCAGTGACCTAAGTTCGCCTACGATAACACCTACAATACTGTCCCACACTATCGAAGTGAACGAGCAATAGCAAACCGAATCTTTCACCGACAGGCAGTTTCAATTTTCTTGCTCTCGCTCTCAGCATCAACCAATTATATGTCCGTACGATTCAGTCACGCATCTCAGATTTTATCCAACACGATAAATACCGTGAAATATCGTGAAAGATTCACACGTGAAATAATGTGCAAGTATCATACGTGCACAACCGTGTACATCGTCAACAGTACCGGCGGCTATCGCCCAGTGCTACTTAGTGCGATATAAACTTGCCGACACCATCAGAGTTTAAACACAGAAATCTGCCGAGGCCCGGAGACAACGCATACCACCCCATCATCCTCATAGCTCGACCCGACCACGACTCGAACCTACGGGCTGGACAACTATATCGACCGGTTTAACAAACCCTCCACCCTCCACCGAAGGACCTGAAACAAGCATGCAGATGGACTAAGATCACCTATATCGAGGAAGACGACCAAGTACCTCAATATCTGTCCCGATATATATATATATATTATATATATATATATATAAATATATATATATATAATGTATATGTATATATGTATATATATACTGTATATATATATATATATATACATATATATATATGTATATATATATATATATATATATATATATATATATATATTTAACATCAACATTAACCCTCCCTCTCTGCCTACCTGTGCCTAGATGAATAATTCAATTCACTCCCACTTATTGAACAATACAACCACCTCTACCCCCCAACCACCACGTACATACTCCGAGAGCAGCGTGGATCAACTTTACCTCCTTTCGTATCCATAGCAACTTCATGCTGACGTAGTCTCCCCTTTTTTATAAAGTAAAACAAATGGTTATAACCAGTCCCAAATACCCTCCCCTACTCTACCCCTGTATTCACATACCACGAACTAATTGTGTATCATCTTTTAGGGCCATAATTCTACACTCGTGAATGGTAACGACAAAAGTAATCACGACTCATCAACTCTCCTCCCAGACTCTTCCACAGCCAACAATCAGCTGTTCAAGACTAACAACAACGTCCCAAGATGTCCATACACAAATGGTAAAAACATTATTTTTTTTTTTGAGTGGATAAGATACAGTTACATTCATAAACATATGTGGTTACGACCTCAGTAATTTTTTGATATGCTATTTGAGGAATTATTTCACTAAATTTTTTTACTAAAAACTGCAGTGCAGTGAAGACAATGCAATACACATTCCGTGCGAATCATATATTTTATTCTTTTGGTGTTCATTATTACTGTATATTATATCTATTAATACTTATGCATATTCTCCACCTACACATGTTAATTTACTCAAACTAATGTCAAACAAAAATTGGGATCGCCCATAAAAAATTAGGTAGACGACTACCTTATCCCATAGTTAGCCAATATATCTAGCACCCTCCAGCCCTCCTGAATCAGTTTCCTAAAACTAGCCACCCTAATGCCAATGAAGGCAAGCACTAAACCAACCAAATACTACTCAAGCCCGTCCATAACCACTATAACTTCTCTATTATGCCCTCTGACATCCTCACCTTCACCAGACCTAGTGGCATTTACATCAACGACTACCTAGCTGCATGTGAAGTTCGCTTCAATAACTTCAAAATACAGAATGGTAAAACTAAACTAAGCTAAGCTAAACTAAACTAAACTAAACTAAACTAAACTAAACTAAACTAAACTAAACTAAACTAAACTAAACCAAACTGAACTAAACTAAATTAAACTAAACTAAACTAAAAGATAAAATGAATTAAAATAAAATAAAATAAGACAAAAAATAAATAAATAAAACATAAAAAAATGAAATAAAATAAAATAAAATGAAACAAACAAATAGATTAAAAAAAACACATAAAATATAATGATATAACTCAAATAATTATCCAACAACATATAGATACAAAGGACGGATACAAAAACTTATCCCTAATGTTGAAACTTTCACAAAGCCTGTCGTATATCGACTACTGCACGGGACCCAGACAAATGTATCAACATTAGGGATAAGCTTTTGTATCCTTCCTTTGTATCTATATGTTGTTGGATAATTATTTTACTTATATCATTATATTTTATGTTTTTTTTTTATCTATTTGTTTGTTTTATTTTATTTCATTTTATATAATTTCATTTCTGCAATAAATGTGACACTTACCCCACTCCCCTTCCAGGTTGACGAAGTCTCACAATAAATGCTATGTGCAATATGGGGACACTACAGCAGTGGCGGCGTGTTGCCACAGATCCTCCCTAACCCATTCTTAATCCTAGATCAGAACAGACGCAAATGATGTTAAGTGCGTCAACATTACAGAACTGGTAAACTTCCTCTAATATATTTCATGACCCTCTCTTCTAGATGCAAATAGGATGCCCACAAATATGACCTGGACGCAAGCGATATCACTTCCTACCTCTATGTTTCTGATATTGTTAAAAAATGTAGTATCAATAAATTTAATAAAATAGATCCAGCCAAAGGTAAACACGACACCTGTCTTAACAACGAAACAGACCATCATCAAACTTTTTCCAAATCACAACCCCCAATCAGTTGGTCACGAGAAATAGCTGGTGCACCATACACCAGACAGACTCTAATAACAACCACGAGTTTCTCCTTAGGCAACAATAAGAGTTTTATTTCTACCACAACACAACTTCCCATTCCGACAAAGACTGCATGAGTAAAAAATCGTACAGGAAGAACCAACAACAAAAATACTGCTCATACCATGACTCAAATAAATGCTTGGACAGTAAATGCCTCCAACAGAACTTTCACACATCCCCAATGCCCCCACCCCAACAGCAAAGATATTGGTCATACCATGACTCATGTAAACAGACAGTGAATGTTTACAACGGAACTTTGCGCACAACACCAAAGGAAACACCAGTCCCTAGGGAAACGTTTACGTTCCACACAGGGCAGGAGCACTTCAAACAAACAAAACCCTCACATAAAATCTAACCTTACACCACAAACCCCCTAAGCCCCCAGAAAATCACACCAAGGGCATTGGCATTCCAAGGTATAATTAAAAACATACAAACTACATTCTTGGTTGACACAGGCACGAAGATAACCTGCTGCCTCATGACCTGTATACTCTCACTCTTACTCCGCTGATCTTCGTGCCACTTGATGATCCATGACCGCTTTTGAAGCGTCTCGCCATGTCTTTCTGTCCTGTGCCACCCCCTCCTTCCATTCTCTTGGTTCTATTCTGCATATCTGCACATCTTCAACACATCTCCTCCAGTCTTACTCCGCTGATCTTTGTGCTACTTGGTGATCCATAACCACTTTTGAAGTGTCTCGCCATGTCTTTCTGTCCTGTGCCACCTTCTCCTTCCATTCTCTTGGTTCTATTCTGCATATCTGCACATCTTCTTCAACGCATCTCCTCCAGTCTTTTCTAGGTCGTTCAAGTGATCGTCTTCCACGCACTCCACTGTTGAGCACTTTCTTTGGCCATCTATCTTCTTGCATCCTTGTAACATGTCCTGCCCATTTCAATCTTTTTAATCTTATTACATTTTTAATATGGGGTTGTTTTGTTTGTTCTCAAATTTCCCAGTTATGTCTTATTCTCCATTTTAGCCTTTGGTTGTCATACACGGGTCCTAAAATTCTCTGTAAATTCTTATTTTCAATAACTTCAAACTTCTCCATAGCTTTCGTAAAGGCCCACGTTTCGCAGCCGTACAATATGACTGGTCTCACTATTGAGTTGTACAGTCTCAGTTTGTTGTTCTTGATGTTGACCCTTTCTTTTTTAAACAATTCTGTTAGGCTGTAGTAACATCGATTTCCTGCTCCGATTCTGGCTTCTACTTCCTGTTTCATTCTTCCGTCACTGGTCATCTTTACTCCTAAATATTTAAAATCTTTAACACTCTCTATGTCCATCCCCGCAATTAGTACCCTTTCTAGCAAATTAGACTCTCTTGCTACCTTCATTATCTTTGTCTTGCTCTCATTGATCTTGAGTCCAACACTTTATGCAGCTTCTTTAAAGATCGCCTCCAGGTTTTTCATTTCTGTTTCATTCTCTATCATGATGTCAACGTCGTCAGCATACGCTAATAGTTTTATGGTTATATCTTCCAATTTAATTCCTCGTCTCTCCCAACCATACTACCTCTGATTATTTTTTCCATTGTCAGATTAAATAACAGTAGTGAGAGTATGTATCCTTGTTTTAGGTCATCTCCTATCTGAAAAGGTGATGTAGTTTTACTCCCACATCTCACTACACTATTTGTGTTTTCATAGCATGCTCTTGTTAATCTGATGTACTTATGTGGTATTCCTAATTCTTCCATTATTTTCCATAGAAATGTTCTGCTCACTCTATCATAAGCCTGTTTGAAATCGATGAACAGGTATAGCTTACAAAGGATTACAAAGGCAAAGCATGCCGACAGGAGACCTTTTGATCCATATCTAGGTCGGATGCAAAAAAAAAAAAAAAAAAAAAAAAAAAAAAAAAAAAAAAAAAAAAAAAAAAAAAAAAAAAAAAAAAAAAAAAAAAAAAAAAAAAAAAAATTATATTAATAATAAATTAAAACTATAACAATGTAAATAACAATTAAAATACATAAATAAATGCATTGGTTTAGTTGAATAACAAACAGGTAAATGGTAAATGATAATAAATTGACATAACTAATAATAAATGAAAATCAGACAGACAAATTATAACAAAACAAAAACAAATAATATAACATAAATTATAATCATTACAGCATCTTACTTAGGTATTTATCTAAATGATTCTTAAAGCTTCGAACTGAACTACATTGCACTACCTGAGCAGGAAGTTTATTCCATTCATTAACTACACGGTTGGCAAAGTTGTTTCTACCTACTTCCAAATTGAATCTATTTCCGGACAGTTTGAGACCATTGTTTCTTGTCTGATTCTCATTCAATGTGAAAATTTGGTCACTTTTGATGTTGTCAATTCCCTTTAAAATCTTAAAGACCTGTATCAAGTCACCTCTGAGTCTACGCTTTTTTAGGGAAAACAGATTCATGTGCTTAAGTCGATTTTCGTATGATTTATTTTTGATATTTGGAATCAGTTTTGTGGCTCGCCGTTGTACTTTTTCCAGTCTGTCAATGTCTTTAATGAGATTCGGTGACCATACGGAAACAGCATATTCCAAATGTGGACGAACTAACGATTTATATAGCTTGTTAATGAGTGATGGACTTTTGAAATCAAAAGATCGCGCAATCAATCCCAGAATCTTATTTGCTTTCTCAGAGGCTGAAATACACTGCTTGGATGATTTGAGGTCGTTACTGATAATTACGCCGAGATCTTTTTCACTATCCACTTTTGTTAACGAATTTCCAAATAACTTGTAATCGTACTTGCTGTTATTTTTACCTATGTGCATTACCTTGCATTTACTTGTGTTAAATTTCATTAGCCACTTTTCAGACCATTGCTGTAAATTATCTAAATCTTCTTGAATATCTAATTGGTTTGAGTGATCATTTGCCACTCCGCACAGTTTTGTATCATCAGCAAATTTGGAAACAGTAGATTTTAGTCCATGGTCTATATCATTTATATATACTATGAATAGAAGTGGCCCAAGAACGGAACCCTGAGGAACTCCACTTGCAACACTTTTCCATCCAGAAGTTTTTCCATTTAAAACAACTCTCTGTTTTCGACCTTTCAACCAATTACTAGTCCAACCTAATAGGCTACCACTTATTCCATGCAAAGCTAATTTAGTAAGAAGTCTTTCGTGTGGGACGGTATCAAAAGCTTTTGCAAAGTCTAGATATATTAAATCTATATTGTTTCTTTTGTCAAAATTCGAGACAACTGTGTTGTAGAATTCGAGTAAGTTAGTCACGCAAGAACGTTTCCGTCTGAAACCATGTTGGCTATCATTTATCAAACGGTTACTTTCTAAATGATATTCGATAGCATCTCTGATGATAGTTTCCATTATTTTTCCTACGATCGAAGTCAAACTAATAGGCCTATAGTTATTTGGTTTCTTTTTGTCACCTTTTTTGAATATGGGAGTAACGTTAGCTAGCTTCCATTCTCTTGGGACATCTCCGGATATGATGGATTTCTTGAAAATAATTTGTAATGGAACAACAATCTCATTTTTCATTTCCTTTAAGATTCTTGGATGCCAACCGTCAGGCCCTGGTGTTTTATTAACTTTGAGTTTGTCTATACACCTTTTAATTGTTTCTTTTGTTATATTTACCGTAGTGAGTAAGTTTACCCCAGACTTTTCACAGGTTTCAGTTTGGAATTCACTTTGAGGTGTTTCGTTTACGAATACCGAGCTAAAATAATTGTTTAAGAGATTACACATTCCTTCATTTGAATATTCAAGTTGACCGTCAGCAGATAATAGTGGACCAATAGATAATAGTTGCTCCCTATCATATTCCAAATATTTTTCTATTAGTTGTCTTATAACAAAAACTTGATCTGTTGTTGATCTCCCTCTTCTAAAACGGCATTGGTATTCTCCTACTATATGCTCCAGGTATTCTTCCATTCTGTTATACAATATCTTGGTAAAAACTTTATATGCAGCTGATAGTGGGCTTATTCCTCTATAGTTTGTGCACTCTGTGACAGGAACAATGAAAAATTATATTTACGAAAATAAACATATATTAAATTTCACTGAACACTATCACATATCAAAACAAAAAGACAAGGTCTGCTCGACAGGGAGCCAGAATGAACACTACTGGTCCGGCGCCCTGGGACCTGTCACGACGATTTGGCGAGTGAACCGGACTGGTGGTTCCAAAATAGTTTAAACAATTTATATTGGACAAGAGTCCTTGGAACACATATATATAATTACAGTTGATTTTGTTATATTTATACATATAATACTGGATGTTTACATAGGTAATAAAGATGTATACATAATTGTGTACATATACGTACGTGTACATGCGATTGCATATCTACACACGCCCACGAGCCGTTGACCAATATAACTCTAACTTATCATCTTTTTTGTGTATTGGAATGATTATCCCTTTCCTCCAGCTATCTGATATGCTTTCTTTTGTTCAAATTATTTTTATCAGTCGGTGTAGTCTTTTCGTTAAAGAATCTCCTTCTCCTTTCCATATTTCTGATGGTATTTCGTTTTTGCCGGGAATCTTATTGTTTCTTAAACGTTCAACTGCTCTTTTAACTTCCTCCAAAGATATTTCGGGCATCTTTTCTTCTGGTCCTTGGATAGTTCGATTATAATCATTGTTGTCTGGGTTGCTTTCCGTTGGTGGTTTATTAATTCTTCAGTGTTCCTTCCATATTTACATCACTTCTGCCTCTACTGCTATTATTTCTCCATTCATATTCTTTATCATTCTCTTTCTAGCTTGGTACCCAGTTCTTATTCTTTCGACTCCCTGATAAAATTGTCTTATTTTTTCCTCCATGTTTATTTCTTTCAATATTTTCTACTTCCTTTAGTCTGTAATTCTCCCTCTGTACTTCGTTATTTTGTTGTCCTATTACCCGTTACCTTACTCTATTCCTTTCTTCTAGTGCTGCATTGCATTCATTATCAAACCAATGATTCCTTCTTTCTTTAGGTGCGAAACCAATTTCCTGCTCGGCCACTTCTCTTACTATGTTTGACATGTCTTACCAAGTCTGGTTTATACTTTCCTCTTCTGTTTCTTCCTCTAAAATATCCAATATTCTGAACCTATTGATTAATTTCAACTGAAAATTATCCTTTAGTTCTGTTTCCTTCAGTCTTTATATATCAAATATTTTCTTCTTTTCCCCTGTTGTCGATTTCGTCATTGATAGTTTAGCTCTAATCCTTCACAGAACCAGGAAGTGGTCAGTGTTGCAATCTGCTCCTCTATAGCTTCTTACATCCTGCAACGCATTTCAGTGTTCTCTATTGATTACTAGACCTGTATCTTCAACTGAAAGGGGTATACATAACTTCCCAACCATCTCTTACGGAATCAATCTTATCGCTAATCATATTTTCAAAGATAGTATAATGATTTTTACGAGAGATTGGTTTAATAGGAGGATTAGTATATGGTCACAGCACGCCTTTTTTTGCATTTCTAAAGCCAGATTAGTATGATGACATCTTATTTGTAAAAATATTTAACCAACATGTGTAAATATGCACTTATGTATTCCAATGATAACGAAAACGTCAACATTTATGTATATTGATAGACCCATTTGTGGAGGAAATGTCTTGATTGTAAATCTCTAAATAAAATTACATTTCTGTAAATAAATTTGTTTGTCTTACCAACTATAAAATACACAGTAAACCTCAATCAACATCATCATTGCCTCACGATCCAATGAATTCCCCAAAGCATTAACTTGTTAGTATTATAAATAAAACATTTGGTCATTAGCATATCCGAACACTATCAGGAAATTCAAGAAATATACAACTGCATTACATTATTTTTGAAAAATGAGGTCATTCCCCCCCCCCCAAAAAAAATAGCCTTTTGATCCATCCATCCTTAATTGTTTGGGGGACGAGAAAAGCTTATTTTCCACAAAGCAGAAACCAAACACTGTGAAAACGTTAGAATTTAGGTTCTTGGTAGTGATGAGTGGTTTTAGGATGGGTGGGAACGGCTGCTGTGGAATGGAGTTTAGTAAAAAGGAAGATTAAGGGGTGCAGAGCAGACATAAAGTGATGAGGGTGGCATGTTTCTGGGAAACAGTCGTATTGATGTGAAGTGTAACATACTGTAGTAACAACAAAACCACATTATGTTCTATTGTATTTTTTCTACAAAGTATTAGTAGTCATGATTGAAATATGCATTAAACAACGAAAAATATTCAAAACAATCTTTTTCTCTTTGTGAGCTGGTGGCATATTCGGAAACGTGCTGGTCTGACATCTTTCTAATCGTCGGTTTGAGTCCCATATTTTTCTCCGATCCCAAGTAATGACTATTGCCTGCTCCAACAGTCCAAACACATAGGGAACACTGTCAGCTCCTGCCACAGCTACGTACTCCCTGGCAAATGGTCCTCACCTCTTCACTTTATTTTCTTTATATAGTTGTAAAGTTATATACGTCATCTCAATTAAACACGCTAAGTATCTATATACCAGGGGGTAGCGTACACAATTTTATTACAATTCATAAAATAGGACACAAATAGATCACAGCTTGTATATTGGACAAATGATTAATCTATACATCGTAATATATATATATATATATATATATATATATATATATATACATATATATATATACATATATATATACATATATATATATACATATACATACATATATATATATATATATATATATATATATATGTGTGTGTGTGTGTGTGTGTGTATGTATGTATGTGCAAAGTAGACCACTTAGAAAAAAAATTAACAAAGCAGAGCGCTTTCGTACATTACATCTTCAGTGCAAAAAGTACGTAGTTAAACAGTACACATATTTTATATATGCATGAAGAAGGAACAATGGACAGTTTACATAAGAGCAGAGGACATTTATCCCCTGTCCTTCTTCCTTCTTCATGTATAGATAAACTATGTATTTCTAGTTAACTATGTACTTTTTGCACTAGATGTAATATACGAAAGCGCTCTGCTTCGTTAGTTTCTTTTTTCCAAGTGATCTACTTTGCATAAGTGAACACACGTACGCGTGTTCTTATTAGCATATATGCATGCATGCATGTATGTATAAGTGAGTGGTATAAATGGAAAACGGTCAAGAATAGTCTCTTTACCAATCGTGTAATTTTCATTCTTACTACTCATACACCTGTTATAAGATGTGCAAAGATGGTGTGTGGAACAAGGAGGACAGGAGGAAATAGAAGGAAGGGTAGTGAGTGGTGGGATGAGGAAGCAAAGAAGGGTGTAGAAGAGAAGAAGCCGGTTTTCATAGATTGGATACAAATTAAGACGAGGGAATCGTATGAAAGGTTCAAAGTAAAGAGAAGAAAAGTAAAATATAAGATAAAAGAAGCAAAGAGGAGAGCAGATGTGAAATGGGTTAAGATTATGACAAAAGATATTGAAAGTAATAAAAAATGTTTTGGAAAGAAATTAAAGGAGGAAGAGGAGGCGGATCAAGTAGAGAAGAAAAGGTAAAAGGTGCGGATGGAGAGATGATAATAGAAGAGAAGGCAGTAAGGGGAAGATGGGCAGAATATTTTAGGAAGTTGCTAAATGTGAAGGAAGATAGAGAGAGAAAGGTAGTTGTAGTGGGAAGCACTAAGAAAATGAGAGTGATGAGTGAGGAAAATGGAGGAGAAATAAGGAAAGATGAAGTAAAGGCAGCTGTTAAGATGATGAGAGCAGGTA
>NC_134817.1:41586424-41588924 GCF_046742065.1 Oratosquilla oratoria | reverse complement strand
GGGTGAGGGGTGAGTGTGGGTTTGGGGGTGTAAGTGGGAGGTTGTCGGGAGTGAAGAGAGGGCGGGGGAGGGAAGGGGTGGCTGTTCTAGTGGGTGAGGAGATGGATGAACGTGTAGTGGAGTGGAAGGAGGTTTCCTCAAGGTTAATGTGGATGAAGGTGGGGCTGGGAGGGGAGGTGTGGGTCTTTGTGAGTGCATATGGGCCTGGCGGTGAGAGGAGCGTGGAAGAAAGGGAGGCCTTTTGGATAGATTTAAATGAGTGCATGGAGGGTTTAGGAAGAAATGTCAATGTAATAGTACTGGGAGACCTTAATGCTAGGGTAGGAAATGGTCCAATCGATGGAGTGGTTGGGAAGTGTGGAGTTCCAGGAAAGAATCGTAGTGGAGAGTTGATGGTGGAAATGTGTCTAGAAAGAGAGTTGATGATAGCAAATACAGTGTTTCGGAAGAAAGTTAAGCATAAGTGCACATGGGAGAGGGTGGTGGAGGGAAGGGTGGTAGATAGAGCGCTAATGGATTATGTAGTGGTAAATAGGATTATGATAGGAAGAGTTAAGGATGTACATGTGCTAAGGGGAGAGGGTGGGGGAATATCAGATCATTTTTTGGTGGAAGGTAAGCTGAGAGTGGAGGATAGATGGAGAAAGAGGAAAGGGACAAAAGGTAGGGAGGTTGTTAGAGTGAACTCCTTGAATGAAAAGGAAAAGGAGAAGGAGTACGAAAAGAAGCTGAAGGAGGAGTGGGAGGGAGTGGGGGATGGAGCGGAGATGGGTGTGGAGGAGGAATGGGGATGGTTCAAGGAGGGAGTCTTAAAGTGTGCAAGGATGGTGTGTGGAGCAGGAAGGACAGGGGGAAATAGAAGAAAGGGTAGTGAATGGTGGGATGAGGAAACAAAGAAGGTTGTAGAAGAGAAGAAGCGAGCATTCACAGATTGGTTACAAAAGAGGACGGGGGAGTCATATGAGACGTACAAAGAAAAGAAGAGAGAAGTGAAGCAAGGGGTGAAGGAGGCAAAGAGGAGAGCAGATGTGAAATGGGGTAGGAGTATGACAGAAAATTTTGAAAGTAATAAAAAGATGTTTTGGAAAGAAATAAAGAGAGGAAGAGGAGGCGAATCAAGTAGAGAAGAAAAGGTAAAAGGTGCAGATGGAGAGATGATAATGGAAGAGATGGCAGTAAGGGGAAGATGGGCAGAATATTTTAGGGAGTTGCTAAATGTGGGGGAGGATAGGGAGGGAAAGATAGCTGCAGTGGGAAATGCGAAGAAAATGAGAGTGATGAGTGAGGAGAATGGAGGAGAAATAAGGAAGGATGAGGTGAAGGCAGTTGTAAAGATGATGAAAGCAGGTAAGGCACCTGGTCTGGATGGATGCCATGCAGAATGTCTGAAAAAGGGAGGTTCAGTGATGGTGGACTGGTTGGTGAGGTTGTTTAATGTTTGCTGGAGAGAGGGTAGAGTGCCGGAGGACTGGAGAAGTGCCTCTGTAGTTCCTCTTTACAAGGGAGGAGGGGACAAGTGTGAATGTAGTAGTTTCAGAGGGATTGGCCTGTTAAGTGTAGTAGGGAAGGCTTATGGGAGGATCTTAATTGAGAGGATTAGGAGAGGAACAGAAGGAGTAATTGGTGAGGAACAGTGTGGATTTAGGACGGGTAGAGGTTGTGTAGATCAGATCTTTGTGGTAAGACAGATATGTGAGAAAGCTATAGGAAAGGGGAAGGATGTTTTTTGGGCTTTTATGGATCTGGAAAAGGCTTATGATAGGGTAGACAGAAAGGCACTGTGGGAGGTTATGCAGATTTATGGGATAGGAGGAAAGCTTTTGGGAGCTGTCAAGAGTTTTTATGAGAGTAGTAGAGCTTGTGTCAGGATTGGAAATGGAGAGAGTGAGTGGTTTGAGGTCAAGGTGGGACTTCGTCAGGGATGCGTTGTGTCGCCCTGGCTGTTCAACTTGTACATGGATATGGTGGTGCGAGAGGTGAATGCTAGGGTGGTGGGTCAGGGATTGGAGATGGTTAAAGAAAGTGGAGAAAGGTGGGAGGTGAGCCAGCTGTTGTTTGCGGACGACACTGCGCTTGTGGCAGGGTCAGAGGAGGGATTGAGGAGGTTGGTGGCAGAGTTTGGGAGAGTATGTGATAGAAGAAAGCTAAAGATAAATGTAGGTAAAAGTAAGGTGATGAGATGTACAAGGGGTGAAGGTGGCAGTAGACTGGAAGTGAACATTAAGGGAGAGCGACTGGATAGTTGGATAGTTTTGGATACTTGGGTGCAAGTGTAGCAGGAAAAGGTGGAGTGAAGGTGGAGGTAGAATGTAGATTGAGAGAAGCGAGTAAATGCCTTGGTGGATTAAAGAGTGTAATGAGGAATAGACATTTGGGAATGGATGCGAAGAGGAGACTGTATGAAGGAGTGATTGTGCCAACAGCACTGTATGGGGCAGAAACGTGGAACATAAGAGAAGAAGAGAGAAGGAGTTTGAATGTGTTTGAGATGAGGTGTCTG
>NC_134817.1:41576424-41578924 GCF_046742065.1 Oratosquilla oratoria | reverse complement strand
TATACTTTACTGCACCTCCAGTTCCCGTGCTTCCGGTATTAAGTGGAATTAAGGGCTTGTTCTTAATCCGGAAGGGATAGCTGTCGATGGTCCCGCGAATTGTGTATCCAGCTAACTTTCTATCTGCGATATTCGTGGTCTGGAATCTAATTTGCTCTCAGTGTAACACCCCATCTCGTCTACAAAATTCAATTTCCTTGCGCCCAAGCAGACCCAGGTGTTTGTACTTAACGAAGCTAACCTGAAAACCTTTTCGTCCTGTTCTCTTTTTACTTGTTTCCAGTCCCCCAGATGACTGTTGCCAAGGTGCATCCATTGGTCCTTTGAGATCTTTATGCAACTCTTTAGGTCTAAATTGCTTCTACCAAGCAACATTTTTTCAGCTTAAGAAAAATTCATAGACGTCAAGCAATTATACTCATGTTGATAAATTCACTTAGATTTGTATTAGGCCATTATTTATAGGATACTAATCGATTTGATTTCGTCAAAATCTCAAATGGGTTAAAGTCCTGTGGCCACTTTGATTATCTGATTTCAGTGCCAGTCAACTCTATTCAGCTGAGAAGGATCTCAGAGACTCTAAGAGCAACGTCATTTGCCTTTCTCTCGTGGGCTAGAATTGTATATTTTCAGTTGTTTGTTTTACAAAGAATTACAAAGGCGGAGCATGCCGACAGGAGACCTTTTAGTCCATATCTAGGTAGGATGCGAACAAAATTAATAATGATAAATAAATAAACAAATGAATAAATAAATGAATAAATAAAAACTACAATAATATAAATAATAATAAATAGAATAAATGAATACATAGGTATAGTTAAATAATAAACAAACATGTAAATAGTAAATAATAATAAATTGACATATAAATAATAAATGAGAATCAATCAAATGATAATAAACAAACAGACAAATGATAACAAAACAAATAAACAAATACTATAAAATAAATGACAGTCATTACAGCATCTTCCTTAGGTGCTTATTTAAATGATTCTTAAAGCTTCGAACTGAACTACACTGCACTGCCTCTGCAGGAAGTTTATTCCAATGATTAACTACACGGTTGGCGAAGTTGTTTCTACCCAATTCCAAATTAAATCTATTTCCTGACAGTTAGAGACCATTGTTTCCTGCCTGATTCTCATTCAGTGTACAATTTTTGTCACTTTTGATGTTGTTAAGGTATTTTCTAATTTATTAAAATATTTCTTATTATTCATTTAACTTATCTAGAACATTTTAATAGCATATACGTATAATCGATTTTCTTGTGTTTGAACCTTCATCCAAATAAGGTATTAAAGATTATTAATATATGTTTTTTTCTTTCTATTTAATCACTGTCTTACGGCGACACTTTGGTGACATCTTTTATACACTTTATTAAAACAAATGCTTAAAAAATATATTCAGAGAAAGGGGTGCGGATTTGGAAGGAAATAAGGTATAAAAGTAGGAACTTTGAATAAAATAGAATTCTGATCGATTGAGAACCAGTTTTGATCCTTAGCTAAAGCTCTCATCTTGAATTAGCCAAGATAAATTGTGAATATAGCTACAACACACTTCGGTTTTTCATGTTAATTGCACGCATTTAAAATTTCGTGGGACAGTCAGTGCTCAGAGATAAGACTGATATTGTCTTTCTCGTATATATAGTCAACTCGTCCCTCCAACCCCACCTACACTCGTGGCCCCTGCTGACTTTGATTTACAACCTGTATTGAACCTTTCGTAACCAGGTAATTCGTATCATTGTACTGATTTATTGATAGGGAACTAGCTTTCCGTAATCATTATTAGATCTAGTTAGAAAGTTTTTACTCTCGCATTAATCTTCGTTCTTATTACAAAGGCTTTGTGGGCTGCAAATAACACTGTTTTCAACACATAGTTTTATATCATTTGCACGTGTAAATGTGTAGTAGTGTGTGTTTGTGAACATCATCCGGATTTAAAAATATATAATGTGTCCGGGTTGGTTCATTGGTTGAAAAATTGAAAACGAACAAACATTTGCATTTGTTTATATATAAAGAAGATTTAGAGATTTACAGGTCTACGAATTCTGTTCATCGTGTTTCAGTAGTCGAAAAACTGACAGACTTTCACATTTATTTATATAGATATACATATGCATATATGTATATTTATATCTATCTATCTATCTAAATATATATATATATATATATATATATATATGATATGTACATATAGACACGGACATATATACATAAAGACATACATATATACACATATACACACACACACTCATTGGTATAGTGGATAGAGTTCCCGGTCGCCATTGTGGCGGTCAGGGTTCGATTCCTGCCCAGGGCTGAAATAATTTCAATATAATTGCGCTGCGGGTCGTTACTCCAACTCCCGCGGGCGGGGAGTTGGGTGTCTGTGTGCGTATAAGGTTACAGCAATACCCATAGATCTATCATATATGAGCTCTGAGATCTCTTCCGGGAGGGAAATAGCTGTC
>NC_134817.1:41543924-41568924 GCF_046742065.1 Oratosquilla oratoria | reverse complement strand
CGTCTTACATCATTGCACGTGTCCAAGATCTCTGTGCCGTTTTCTAGGATTTCCCGCGTAAGGGTGACATTGTGGATTTGTTTCAGGTGGTTTTTCGGTGCTCCAGAAGAAAGGTGGTACGAAAGTCTTCGAGATAACTTCATGGAAGTCATGCCAATGTAGGAAGATGGGAGGGTTTCACAGTCCCCTCTATTGCAATTAAACCTATAAATGACATGAGATTTTTGAAGTGTCTCAGTGTGTTGTTGCGGACTATTCTTAAGGAGGAGATGGCTAGTTTTCTTAGACTTATAATAAATAATAAAATTTAATATTTTGTCAGGGTCTGTAGTCTTGATGTTTTGTTTTATTATTTTCTTCATAATTCTTTCTTCTTCCTTGTAAGCGGTGGAGAAAGTGCCTTTATAGTACAGGTTTATTTTATTATTATTATTCTCTTTATGTTGGTTGCTGCTACCATTCTTGTACCAGTTATCAATAATCTTAGAAGTCTGACGTCTTATATCCTTTTCGCTGAAACCGTTATTAATCAATACCTGGGTGGAGCGTTCTATCTCGTAGTGTACTTGATGCCAGGAGCTGCAGTGTGTTAAGGCTCTTCTAATGTAGGCACCGATGGTGGCGTCCTTGTAGCGCTGTGGGCACTCACTGTTTCCATTGAGGCAATGTCCGGTGTCTGTAGGTTTGGTGTAAACGCTGGTATTGAAAGACTCGTTTTGTTGTTTGACGAGTATGTCCAGGAATGGGATAGTTCCTTCAACACTGTCCTCTATGGTGAAGTTAAGCTCTGATGTTTGCTGGAGGTGAAGTCGGAGGTGTTCTATTTCTGCTCTAGTCTGCCCACAAGGAAACAAATATTGCCAAATTGACGGCGTTGCCATGGGCTCTCCATTAGGTGTTCTAATGGCCAATTTCTTTATGGGATGCGTAGAGGAAGAAGTTTTTAAAGCCACTAAGAAACCAGACATATACTGCCGATATGTAGATGACATATTCATCAAGGCCAAGACTAGAGCAGAAATAGAACACATACCTACATAACCTACATACCTACATACATACATACATACATACATACATACATACATACATACATACATACATACATACATACATACATACATACATACATACATACATACATACATACATACATACATACATACATACATACATACATGCATACATGCATACATACATACATACATACATACATGCATACATGCATACATACATACATACATACATACATACATACATACATACATACATACATACATACATACATACATACATACATAAATACATTCATACATACATACAAACATGTATATACATATTGTATATATATGTATATGTATATATATATACAGGGTGTTCCAAAAAAATTTGACGTCATTTTAAAAGCCAATATCTAGGAAACTACTCAGTGCATCTCAATGAAACTGCACAAACTTTATGTTGAACATCATAAGTTTTATTAGTTGACATTTCAAAGAAAAAAACAAAGATTTGTAGATTCTATGACCGATTTCACAATTTTCACAAATGTTCAATATGAGCGCCGCCTGTGACTCTGCACACGTCAAGTCGGTACTCAAACTCGTGCCAAACACGCTGCAGCATGTCTTTGGTAACATTCTCCAGTGCGGCAGTGATTCTCTGCTTGAGTTCTTCAACGTTAGCAGGAAGAGGGGGGACATAGACGAGTCCTTTCACATATCCCCAGAGGAAAAACTCACACGGTGTCAGGTCAGGTGATCGTGGTGGCCATTTCAGCAGCAAATTGTCTTCCTCACCACCACGCCCGATCCATCTCTCTGGCAGATTCTCATTGAGATAGGCCCGTACAGTGAGCTTCCAGTGAGGTGGAGCCCCGTCCTGTTGAAAAATGAAGCTTTCATGTTCATTTTCAATGAGCTGATCAAATAGCCAGTTCTGAAGCATTTGCAGATAAACATCCCCGTTCACATTTCCTTCAAAGAAAAACGGTCCATGAATTTGATTCTTGGAGATGGCGCAGAACACATTCACTTTTGGTGAGTCCCTCTCGTGCTCAATTGTGGCATGGGGATTTTCTTCGCCCCAAATGCGAACATTATGCTTATTGACTTTGCCGTTCGTATGAAACGTGGCTTCATCACTAAAAATTAGACGCTCATCGAACTCGTCTTCTTCAAGTTTCTCTAGCATATCATAGCAGAATTCTTTACGTTTTCGCTTGTCATCTTCCTTTAAAGCCTGAAGGAGCTGCAGCCTGTAGGGTTTCATTTGCAATCGTTTCCTCAGAACGCGCCAAACTGTTGTTCGAGGAATCTGGGTTTCCACACTTGCTCTTCTTACAGACTTCCGGGGACTTCGCAGGAATGTTTCACGAACTTTCTCGACCTTCTCTTCCGATGTTGATGGCCGTCCAGATCCTTTAGCCCTGCATAAGCAGCCTTCCTCTTTAAATTTTTGGTGCCAGGTCCAAATTTGTTTACTAGTTGGTGCATTTTTGGCAAATTTTGCAAAGAAGGCACGCTGCACGGTCTTGGGTGACTGTGTTTGAGCATATTCCAACACGCAAAAGGACTTTTCTTTTGAAGTGAACGGCATTTCTCAACCTGAAAAGAGATAAATGTCAAACATTAAACATAAAATCTTGAACTGTTTCTATGCAAGCTGTGAAAATTTGAGGTCGTTTAAACGAAAATTGCCAAAATTATTGGCCTGCAAAATGACGTCAAATTTTTTGGAACACCCTGTATATGTATATATATATATGTATATATATGTATACATATATTATATATGTATATATATATATAGTATGTATGTATATAGGTATATTTGTGTTCATACATATATATATATATATATATATATACACAGT
This sequence comes from Oratosquilla oratoria, assembly GCF_046742065.1. NCBI lineage: Eukaryota > Metazoa > Arthropoda > Malacostraca > Stomatopoda > Squillidae > Oratosquilla > Oratosquilla oratoria. The sequence goes on along the minus strand of NC_134817.1, from coordinate 41,566,049 downwards.
ATATGTCTTTGTATATATGGCTGTTGATCGTGACTATTGACACTTAATAATAAAGCAGAAGGATTTATTACTAAAAATATAAGAAGCAAAGGATATCATACGAATAAGTGACTTAGTAAATCATTTATACAAACACTTGAACATTAAAGTAGAAACTAATAGCGAAACTACTGGAAGTTGAAGTATTGGTGTAGTGCAAATAGTGTTAAACTAAAGGTTTACACAAACTGTTGCTGTGCTTAAATATTGCAAGACAAGAAAACATGAACTAATTTGTAAAGTAAACCTGTATTTGTAAGAAAAATAAAATAGTCCGTGTTGTCAGGGGCAGGGTCTATCCAACTGACACAATAGTTAGCGTAACCTCGATCGTAGTGTGGTGGCATATTTCATCCATCTACCACATGACTTGGGTTTAATACCTGTAAACCTGTAACCTTAAAGGGTTCTCAAAAATGGACGGCACTAATAAACTGACATGAAATTCACCCAGAGAAGGGGTTGGATGGTAGATTGAATTTCTATCCTTACTAAAATCTACTAGTTTGCAAAACCAATTCTGCGTCTCGCAATGCGGATAACCTTGAATAACGTCTCAATGCGAAAGTATAATCCCCGTGAATGAAAAAAAAGCTTTATGGAATGTGCGCAGCTTGTATAGAGCAGGCTATTCACAAGTATTGGTAGAAGAACTGAAGAGATACAAAGTGAAGTTAAAAGGAATTCAAGGGGTGAGATAACCTTTATTAGGAAAAACAAAGGTTGGAGAGTACCTTCTGTGTTACAGTGGATAGCGTAGGGCTACACGTAAAGGGAGTTGTTTTTTTTTTTAAATTATATTAAAAGCTGAATAGTTCAATGTGTCTGTGGTCAAAGTATATGCACCAACAGAATTTGAGCCAAACGAAGAAAAAGATCCATTTTACCATACACTAGCAGGTGTATGTTAAGTGCGTGAACATGACATCAAGCATATTTTAGGGGATTTCAATGCTAAAGTGGGGAACGAAAACCGATTTTTTTGCATTGGCGATCGGTAGAGTTTCCATAATGTAACAAACGAGCATGAAATGAGAATTGCTTCCTTTATTTTATGCAACAATCTAGTTGTTGGAGGAACAATAATCCCACACAAAAACATTCAGAAGGTAACCTGGAAACCACCAGACTTTCAACCAAATTGATCACATAAGGATTTACCGTAGACACAAATAGGCACTAATGGATGACAGGAGTTTTAGAGTTGCAGACTGAGTCAGGGATCATAATCTAGTACTATCTAAAATAAAAGCAAGACTTACCAAGAAGGATATAGAGGACGTTAAAAACGTCTCTAAAGTAGAGATCAGAAATAAGTTTGGTAGAATGATGTAAATAAAGATGTTAATGAACAATTAAAAAGAATAGTGAAAGGAATATCGGGAGCCGCTGAAGAAACTTTAGGATACATACAATGGAGAAGGGGTGAAGAATAGAATGATGAGTAATGCGAAAGAGAAAGCCGAGAAAAGAGGTCAGAAGGAGAAAAATGATTACAGGATCCAAACAATTAAGAACTTAGAGATGAGATTAGAAACAGTAGAAAGAGAGTAAGAAAAGAGAACAATTGGAAGTGAACCTAGATGAGATCAAAAGACAAACTTGTAAGAGACTCGAAAACAATATGAAGAGAAAGCCGAGAAAAGAGGTCAGAATGAGAAAATTATTACAGGATCCAAATAATTAAGACCTTAGAGAGGAGATTAGAAACAGTAGAAAGAGGGCCAAACGATTGTTCAGGAGTAAGAAAAGAGAACAATTGGAAGTGAACCTAGATGAAATCAAAAGACATGAACTTGTAGGAGACTGGAAAACAATATCAAAACATCAATAAGATAAGGAAAGGGTACCAAAAACCGAGTAACCTCGTAAACAGACATAATGAAATTCTGTGTGAGCGTGATGAAATACTGATTTTTTTTTTTTTTTAGGAACTATTGAATAAATTAGAACCGAACAACCTGATTCAGAAAGAACTAGGACATTTGAAGAAGTGTAAAATTCTACAATCAGCCTTAAGAAAAACAAGGATAATATCGCACCGTAATTGATTAAGGAGTGGAATGAAGTACTAGAGATTTTTTTTATGAAGGTATCCAAACAATTTGGGAAAAGAGGAGATACCCAAAGATTAGAGTAAAGCCATTATTATACCTATTCACAAAAAAGGATCTAAGCAAGAGTGTAACAATAATAGAGGAATAAGCTTATCACATATAATGATTAAAGTGTTTAATAAGATAATATACAATCGTCTAGTCTAATGGTTCCCAACTTTTTTTTTTTGTCATGCCATTAACTTGGTGTAAACAAGTTTCTAAAAACTATACAATTCATAAAAAAAAAAAATAACGAAAGGACAGTTGAAGTACTGAGGAAGAAGTTACTAAGAATATATAAAAAAAATATGTAATAACGATTATGGTGAAACGGTTGTAAACTATATTCGTGAATAGTATCACTGTTCAATATAATCCTCTTGACGCCATATAGTTAATTGAAAAAGTAAAATATTTTTCACATCACTCAGACACACCATATTAATAACTCTTGATAAAAAATATAAAACACAGATACATGTATATACACATCTCTTTTACTAATCTTTCTTCACTCATTCTTTCCATGTGTCCAAATCATCCCAATATTCTTTCATCAACCCTATTTCCCAACTCATTTCCACCCACGTTCTCCTCTTCACCTCCTCGTTTCTCACTCTATCCAGCCTAATAACCTCTATTATACTTCTCAGGCACCTCATCTCAAACCCATTTAAACTCCTCTCTTCCTTTCTTATGTTCCATGTTTCTGCCCAGTACAATACTGTCGGCACAATCACTCCTTCATACAATCTTCTCTCAGCATCCATTCCCAAGTGTCTATTTCTCATTACACATTTTAATCCCTCAAGGCATTTACTTGCTTCTCTCGATCTACATTCTACCTCCATCTCCACTTCTCCCTTTTCCGCCACATTTGCACCCAAGTATCTAAAACTATCCACTTCCTCCAGTCTCTCTCCCTTGATACTCACTTCCAGTCTGCTGCCACCTTCTCCCCTTGTACATCTCATCACCTTACTTTTACCCACATTTATCTTCTTCAACTTCCTTCTTTCGCATAGCTTTCCAAACTCACTAACTTCCTCAAACCCTCCTCTGATCCTGCCACAAGCACAGTGTCATTAGCAAACAACAAATGGCTTAACTCACACTTTTCTCCATTTTCTTTAACCATCTTCAGTCCCCAACCCATTATCCTTGCATTTACCTCTTGCACCACCCTATCCATATATAAATTGAACAGCCAAGGTGACATAACATATCCCTGGTAAAGTCCCATCTTTACCTCAAGCCACTCGCTCTCTCCATTTCTGATTCTAACACAGGCTCTACTACTTTAGTAAAAACCCTTGATTGCTCCTAAAAGCTTTCCACCCATCCCATATATCTCCCACAGTACCTTCTTTTCTACCTTGTTATATGCCTTTTCTAAAACCATAAAAGCCAAAAAAACATCCTTAACTTTTCCTAAAGCTTTCTTACATATCTTACCAAAACATCTGATCCACGCAACCAATACCTGTTCTGAACTCACACTGTTCCTCACCAATTACTCCCTCTGCTCCTCTCCTAATCCTCTCAGTCAAGACCCTCCCAGAAGCCTTCCCAACTACACATAATAAACTGATCCCTCTGAAACTACTACACTCACATTTGTACCCTTTTCCTTTGTAAAGTGGAATTATAAAGGCACTCCTCCAGTCCTTCGGCACTCTACACACTCTTAAGCAAACATTAAATAATGTCACCAGCCACTCCATCATCAATGTACCTCTCTCTCTCTCTCTCTCTCTCTCTCTCTCTCTCTCTCTCTCTCTCTCTCTCTCTCTCTCTCTCTCTCTCTCTCTCTCTCTCTCTCTCTCTCTCTCTCTCTCTCTCTCTCTCTTTTGACATTCTGCATGACACCCATCCAACCCAGTTGCCTAACTGCTCTCATCTTAACAACTGCCTTCACTTCATCTTTCCTTATTTCCCCTAAATTTTTCTCACTCATCACCTTTTCTCTTCTACTTGATTCGCCTCCCCCTCTCATTTTTTTCAAAACATCTTTTTATTACTTTCAAAATTTTCTGTCATACTCCTACCACATTTCCTATCTGCTCTCGTCTTTGCTTCCTATATCTTATCCTCTACTTCTTTTGTCTTTTCTTCGTACCCCACATATGATTCTCCCGTCCTATTTTGTAACCAATCTGTGAATTCTGGCTTCTTCTCTTCTACAACCTTCTTTGCTTCCTCATCCCACACATCACTACCCTTCTTTCTACAGCATTTACTCCCGTCCTCATTATTCCACACACCATCTTTGCACACCATGTGACTCCCTCCTTGAACCATCCCCATTCCTCCTCCACTCCTAGTTCTACTCTGTCCTTCACTCCCTCCCACTACTGTCTCAGCTTCTTCTTGTACACCTTCTCCCTTTCTTTCTCATTTAAGTAGTTCACTTTAAGCATCTAAATTCTGTCCTTTTCCCCTTTCTCTATCTATCCTCCTCTCTCAACTTACCTTTCACACACACACACAAAAAAAAGATCTGACATTCTCCCACTCTCTCCTCTTAGAACATGTACATCTTTAACTCATACTAGTATTCTCCTGTTTACCACTATATAGTACATTAACGCTCTATCTACCACCCTTCAATCCACCGCCCTCTCCCTTGTGTGCTTCTGCTTGACTTTCTACCTAAAAATGCATTTGTTGTCATCAACTCTCTTACTAGAGACATCTCCACCATCAACTCTCCACTACGCTTTTTTCCTAGAACTCCATACTTCCCAATACTCCGTCAATTGGTTCATAGCCTCCCCTACCATTAGGGAATCCCTAAACCACTACATTGACATTTCTCACTAAACCCTCTATGTACTCATTTAAATGTATCAAAAAATCCATTCATTCTTCTACACTCTTCTCATTACCAGGCCCATACGCACTTACAAAAACCCACATTTCCCTTCCTAGTTTCACCTTCATCCACAATAGCCTTGAAGAAATCACCTTCCACTCCACCACACGCTTACCTATTTCTTCACCTACTAGCATAGCCACCCCTTCTCTCCCTCGTCATCTCTTCACTCCTGAGATCCTCCCAACTACACTCCCAAACTCAAACCCGCCCCTTCCTTTCAACATTGTTTTATTTAATACCAACACATCCACCTTTCTTCTCACAAACAGCCTATCTCTTCCATTTTATTCTCATCTGTATCACATGTGCCCACAGTAAAAGACCCAAACCTTAGGGTACTGGTTGGAAAACTCCTCCCAGACCCACTTATGCCTTTGTTTTTCTTTTAGGAATGTCCCCTTTGTTGCTACAGGTAGAAGAATGCCTAGTCCTATCCCAGTCTCATGGTTGTCGCCTCGTACGACTCAAGTGGAAACACTTGGTGGCGGTATTCTTTTCCCTCGCCACAGGGTTCTGCGAAATGAGAAAATGAATATTCAGAGAAATGGTACAGGGCAGTAACAAGAGTGAGGGACAGCATAACAAAGGGACAATCGCAGTATAATAAAGTATCATCATTTCTCTATGAATAGAGATATCCTCTAGTAGACACAATAAAGTGTGACTCTAGTCCGTAGGGGCGCCCCCATATAGACATTAAAGTACCACCTTGATACTACTTAGCAGCTTTTAACCTCAGAATAACATGCAGCCAATACCCCAGCCAGGGTATATATTTATATATATATATATATATATGTATATATATATATATATATATATATATATATATGTGTGTGTGTGTGTGTGTGTGTGTGTGTGTGTGTGTGTGTGTGTGTGTGTGTGTGTGTGTGTATTCACTTGGTCTTGGTCTTTGGATCACGTGTTGGACTCGTGATCGACAGCTATTTCCCTCCTGGAAGAGAGCTCAGAGCTCGTAGGTCCGATCTGTGGGTAAATGCTATAACCTTACACACACACACACACACACACACACACACCCAACTCCCCGCCCACGAGAGTCAGAGTAACGGTCCGAAGCGCAGCTGTACCGAAATAATTTCGGCCCTGGGCATGATTCGAACCAAGCACTACGGGCACCACCATGCTAGGAGTTCATCGCTCTACCAACTGCGCCACCGAGAGTGTGTGTGTGTGTGTGTGTGTGTGTGTGTGTGTGTGTGTGTGTGTGTGTGTGTGTGTGTGTGTGTATGTGTGTGTGTGTGCGTGCGTGTGTGTGTGTGTGTGTATGTGTGTGTATGTGTGTGTATGTGTGTGTGCGTGCATGCGTGCGTGCGTGCGTGCGTGTGTGTGGTGTGTGTGTGTGTGTGTGTGTGTGTGTGTGTGTGTGTGTGTGTGTGTGTGTGTGTGTGTGTGTGTGTGTGTGTGTGTGTGTGTGTGTGTGTGTGTGTGTGTGTGTGTGTGTGTGTGTGTGTGTGTGTGTGTGTGTGTGTGTGTGTGTGTGTGTGTGTGTGTGTGTGTGTGTGTGTGTGTGTGTGTGTGTGTGTGTGTGTGTGTGTGTGTGTGTGTGTGTGTGTGTGTGTGCGTGCGTGTGTGTGTGTGTGTCCGGGTGTGAGCACGTGCCTGCGTACTGTACAGATATCCTTGTGCGATCACGTGTGCGTGTACATAATGTTAATCTACATACATATATCACATTATATGCTTCCCTTACTCCACGTAGGGAACTGAGCTGGTGCAGATCCTAATCCCATAATGGATTCGAATCGAATATATCATATCTCATGTTTACTTCGTCCGCAGTCAGACCATTGGACTGCCTCTCCCTCCCTCTCCCTCCCTCTTCCTCCCTCTCCCTCTCACTCCCACTCTCACGTTCCTTTTCTCACACCCACATGGGGAATACTGACTGTGTGAATTTGATACAGTCAATATTATAGGTGGTTTCGTGGCATCCCTTCTGTTCAGTGACATAGCATTTTTTCACAATTGATCTGCTATCTCTCTTACATATTATTACCCTTCTTCAATTACCATCTCTATGACTATTTCTTCGGCGTGATATTATCACTAAGAATAGAAATACCGTTTGTAGCTATAGAAATACTTCTCTCTCTCTCACTCTCTCTCTCTCTCTCTCTCTCTCTCTCTCTCTCTCTCTCTCTCTCTCTCTCTCTCTCCCTCTCTCTCTCTTTCTCTTTTTCTATCTTACTCTCTCTTTCCCTCCCTCCATAGAATAAGATCCTGTTTTATCCGAATCTTAGTATTAAATGAATCAGAGCACGTGGCTGAAAATGAAACATAAATAGAAACAGAAACAGATAAGACTATTTTTTTTTCTCGTTACGTCGAGATTCCTCTTTGAGGTAGCTTGAGGCTACTGGCTCTAATCTTTCATTTAACGTTCATTAAAAAAATTCTTTCACGGTTGTATTTTTACGTACAACCCATAAAACACATTTCGGTACTACGAAGTAAAACTCCAGATTACTGTGATAGTCTGCTTTATCTTCTTTAATACATTTCTTTCGTTATTTTTGGAGGCTCCCAGTCTAACTCTATCCCGCTAACGCTGGTTTCTGAATTACATAAATTACATTGCTATCATCAAACGATTTCATTCAGCTGAAAAAACTCATCCTATCCTTTAGTAACTTGAATTTTACCGCCAAAGCTTTTGTCTTTGAAGACGATATCTCGCCGAAGAAATTGAGTTAAAAGTTCTACGTTGAAGAGCACCTGGTATAAATGATGCTCCAGTAGTGGAGGGTTCAACACTTGCAGAAAGGGGATGAAGGCCAAAGGTATTAAACTCGAGACTTCAAATGAAAAAGTAACTTGAGGAAAGGCAGAGGAAATTGAATTCATTATCAGTCAAAAAAAAGGCCAGGCAGCGAGAAGAGGGAAATGATATGGTTATTTATCAACAGAATTCAATGATATCGAATCAGGGTAGGAACAAACTGATGATGAGAATGTATTGATATCGATAGAAAATATTATTTCTATTGTAAGGTCTCATATGCATCAAGTTACATTGTTCCTCAAACAATGGCGTGATGTTTCGGATGTGTATCTCAACTGTCTCGCGACTGTTTGTATTAATCTGTATACCAAGGATTTTTTCTCCATGCAAAGGAAGTAACCAATTTAAAAGGTAAGTAACTATTCCCACCCTATCCACTCCCACCCTTTCCACTCTCATCCACCACCCATTCTTCCAATTCATTTCAGATCCTCATGGACGATGGGTCATCGCCGTATTCCATCCACTGCCTTGGGTCAGAAGCAATGCAGCGAGAAACAGCATATCAACAGCAAAGCCGCTTTACTTAATAGGCGACATCCTCGCGGGGAAAAAGAGAAGACGGGGAAATATTTTCGGGCTGTGTCAAAATATCATTAATACAAAACCACTCCCTACCCTACCATTCCCTCCCTTCTTTGCAGTTTCTGTATCATTCATATACAATCATTCTCCACTCACCCCTATCTCCTGCCTTCTCTCTTTTCTACTCAATAGAAATTTCCCTCCTGCTCAGCTCCCCCTTCACCCCATCTATCCAACTCATCCTCGGTTGCCTCCCCAAGTTCACTACCTCCACTGCCTTCCACATTTCTTTTACTAATATATCTTCACTCATTTTTTCTGTATGTCCAAACCATTCCAATACTCTTTCATCAGCCTTATCTGCCATCTCCTTATCCATCCTACCTCTCCTCCTCACCTCCTCGTTTTTCTTTCTGCCGAATCATTTAACCCCTACCATACTTCTCAGACATTTAATTTCAAACACATTCAAACTTTTCCTCTGCCTCTCTTAGACTGAAAGTTTCTGCCCCATACAATTTCCTTTCTGCATCTATTCACAGATGCCTTTTTCCCATGACACATTTCAACCCCCATGGTATTTATTTGCTTCTCTTAACCTAAAATTTACTTTTACCGTCACTACTTAAATACCTAAAGCTATCCACTTCCTCCAGCCTCTCTCTCAATTCAGGCTTACTCTCCAACTCACTGCCATCCTCTCACCCCTATATATATCATCAACTTTCTTTTATCCACATTTACCTTTGTACCGGGTGGCTACAAGAAATGAATGTCAAAGAGTGGGAAATACACTGTAATCACTGATACCACTGACAACTAATGCGTGTGAATACAAAGAGAGCTGGCTCTCAACTGACGCCAAGCTGCCAATTGGCGCGATAAAACGTGCATCGGGTTTGCGATATCCAATATAATTACAAATATACACAATGATTACACATAATTACAATAAATATTAAAACAACAAGCAACAAAGCATATGATAATTTTATAAAGAGGGGGAAACATATAATTCCCCAAATAAGCAACACACAAGTACAATGTACAATAATAATGGTATGATATACTGTGGCATGAGTAGAACGCGTGACTATTTCTATGGTAAGCGTCTCGCGTTGGGTCACGTGCTCCCGCGTTAAGTTGGCGGGGGACGCGACCTAGCGTGACCATTGTTCTCTGCGGCGCGTCGTCACGTGACCCAGATGCGCGTCATCACGTGACCCAGATGCTAGCATCTGATTGGATGACGCGCTAGGCTGAACCAGCAGGGCGACTAGCCCGCGTCCGGACAATACTCAGATTATCTCTGACTACGCTACCAGGCGGTCGTGGTCAAGCAAGTGCTGGTTACAGGACACAAAGAGTAAGTGTGATATTCTATTCACAGTGCCGATTAGTTCTCTCCCCCATCAGCCTCCGATACACATTTCATATTCTGTGCTACAAATAAAGAGCCAACACATTTCTACGTGTTTTAGTCATTGAGCCTAACCATTCGGACACTTTACCATGATACAACATACCACGCTAACACACCTTCAACTTTCTCCTATCGCATACTCTCCCAAACTCCGTCACTCCCTTAATCCCTTCTCTGACCCTGCCACCGTTTCTAGTTTTTCTTGAAAGGATTTACAAAATCTGTTCCAAATACGGTGAAGGTCGAAGTGAGGGCGGTTCGAATCCTGTCACCAGCGAAGTTGAACCAAGGGCATGGTTCATTAAATTCCACGCTACAAGGCCCTCTGTGAGGGGCACCGTTCTAGCCTCCCGATAGGGGGAGAGTGTGTGACGTTAAATCATAAATAAATATATATATATATATATATATATATATATTATATATGTTGGTACATTGTGACAAGTTGATGAAGGTGGAAAAAGAAGTCACGGGTCTAGTTCCGAGTTACTGAGTTTATTCCTGACCGGTTTCGCTCTATGCTTCTTCAGAGGAATGTGACTCTGGAGTGAAGCTGGCGGTATACATAGTCTGAGTAAGACCGCGTTCCCTCCTTGGAGGTGGGTTACGTTTTGGTTGTACAATGGTTTTTAATACAATGAACAATAGTGATAATAATACAATAAATTGTTGTGATGTTATTACAAAACAGCTCCGGTGTGTGTGGAATGTTGATCGAGGGTGTAACATTGTAAGTGAAGTGAGTGGTGTAGAAATGTGTGAATCCTAAAAAGTGTCATATGATAACTTATAGATTTAAATAATATAATAATATAAAGATAAATATCCAGATAAAATGAGTGAAATAAAATGAAAATACAAATACAAATGTAAATAAAAATAAAAAATAAAAATATATAAATAAATATAAATAAATAAATAACTAAAAATGTGCTTATTTAAAGTGACATGACATCTCATCGCATATCATTGTGTGACAGAATGTTATAAAAAAAAATACATACATATATAACAATGGAATAGATAAATAAATGCCAAAGAAATATATAGTAAAAATATGAAATGAAAAAATATATATAATAAATAATAAATAAAAATAATAATAATAATAATAACAATAAAAATAAAAATAATGAAAATACGAACTGACCGGCCTCAAGCCCTCAACCCAGGGAGCGCGGACGTTTGGGCACCGGATGGATTTTGTCGTTCTATGTGGGCGCTGTTCTGGGGCAGGTTCTGATGGCTGCGTATTGAGCTGTGAATTTTTCCCATTTAATATCCCCTACTTTTTGGTTGATGTTGGCATTGGTTGTTATATATAGGGCTTCAATCACCTTCCTTTGTCTTTTTGATAGACCTTTCTTTACTACCTCTGCCTGTTGCCAGTCGGGAAGATGTCCTTCCTGATCTACGTGGCCCACCATCGCGTTTGAGAGGCGGTGGTTACCTTAGGTCCGCCTTGTGCTCTTTTATTCTGGTATGTAGGCCCCTGTGACTCTCACCATAATATGACTTGTCACAGTTGCCACATGGTATCCTATATATGACGCTGAGGTCGTTTGTTGTTTTTGATGTTGGTGTTACTAGTTGTCTGATTCTCCTTCCCGTGTCATTCACTATTTCTAGGCCCTAGTGGGCGTACAGCATCCCCCAGTGTGCGTGAAAATTCTGAGTCCGGTACGACTAGGTATTGTTTGTCCTGTCTGTTTACTGGTTCTCTCCGTTGCCTGATGTTTTGAGCTTTACTTAGAGAAGTGGACAGTAAGCCCTCTGGGTATCCCAGTGATATGAAGGTGTTTGTGACGCGGCGGATTTCTTCCTCGAGGAACTCCTTGCTGCAGATCCTCAGAGCTCTGAGGAAAAAACCGATCACCACTCCTGTTTTGGTTCGTTCGTCATGTGCACTGTAAAAATGTAAAAGGTCATCTTTGTTGGTAGGTTTCCTATAAACTCTAAAATGTGCTTTGTTATCCTCTCTAATAATCTCCGTGTCGAGAAAAGGCAGGCGACCACGGGACTCAATCTCCATAGTGAATTGTATATTATTAGTTACTTCATTTAAACTTTGACAAAATCTCCTCAGCATCTGTCTCTGCAGGGGAAATGAAATAGGCAATCATCTACATACCTTAGCCAATGTGAACCCTTTGGGAGAATTTTTAAAAAGTGATCCCTCTCCAATACCTCTAGGTAGAGGTTTGCTGCCACTGCACTCAAAGGAGATCCCATGGGAAGGCCTTCCAACTGGTGGTATTCTTGGTTGTCAAATCTGAAAGAGCCAAATCTCATACATTTTTCTGTGAGCTGCATGTAGTCTCTTTTGCAGATCGGTAGGCTATTTTCGTCGATGGTTTGTAGTGCTTCCTTGATAGCGTTGATGGCGCCTTTTATGGAGACATGGGTAAATAACGATGTTACATCGTAACTGATTAATCTTTTCTGTGAAAAGTCTATGTTGTTGAGTTTCTCGATTAAGTCTGTGGAATTTTGGAGATGCGTACTACTGATGTTACCAAGGGCGGACGATAGGGGTTTGGCTAGGGGTATTGGAAGCGCCCCGCTTCCAATACCTGAAGTAATGGGTCTAAGCGGTATCTCCTGTTTGTGGATCTTGGGGAGTCCTTTCAAGGTCGGTATCTTGGGGTCTTCTTCTAAGAGATGTAACATTTTCTTACCCTTTTCGGTTCTCTTCAAAATCTTTCTTGTGGTTTTGTTGAACTGTTCCGCTTCCTCTTTTGCTTTGCCGATGTTTTGTTTGGTGTATGTGGACGGGTCGGATAAGAGATCCTCCATTTTGCGTACGTAATCCAATTTATCAAGGATCACTATACCTCCGCCTTTATCAGCTGTTGTGATCAAGATGTCGTTGTTGTCTCGGAGTTCTTTTAGTGCACGTGTGTACCTTCTGGGGATGGCTGGCTCACGTTTTCTCGAGGCTAGTGAGCAGCATAATATTAGACCCTGTTTGAATCCGTTCTCTAATTCACTGTCCCTCCAATTATAGTTCTTTTTCAACATAGTCGGCCGTGGTTTTTGTGGTTAATGCCCGTGCTGAACTTCAGACCTAGGGAGAGAGCTTCTTCTTGTGTTTTTGTCAATCTGAGTGATGATAGGTTTTGTAATCAGTTCGTGCCTCCCAACTTCCTTCCATCGGCTGTTGTTGCACAAATGTTCTAGTTTCATTTGGAGTTTTGCTTTCTGGATCCTGTCTTCTTCCTTGATTTTAAGGAACAAGGCCATGTGGTATGTGGTCTTTCTTCAAGCGGCTCCTGATCATGCTTTCTTCATTTCGTAGGGTTTCTCTAGCTTCTTTTAGGTATTCCTCTGGCTGTGTTGCTGAAGGGTTTGTGTGGGTGGTGTAGGTGTTTCGGTGCTGATCTGGGTAGGACCTGTTCTTCTAGGCAGTCCTTTAGGAATCTGTCTCTATTTTGAATACTCGTCAGCTTCCTCCTAAGAGTAAACTCATCCTCGGTGACGCCACGCCTGTCTTTTCCATCTTGAGACAAATGTTGGTACATTGTGACAAGTTGATGAAGGTGGAAAAAGAAGTCACGGGTCTAGTTCCGAGTTACTGAGTTTATTCCTGACCGGTTTCGCTCTATGCTTCTTCAGAGGAATGTGACTCTGGAGTGAAGCTGGCGGTATACATAGTCTGAGTAAGACCGCGTTCCCTCCTAGGAGGGTTCACATTGGCTAAGGTATGTAGATGATTGCCTATTCATTTTCTCCCTGCAGAGACAGATGCTGAGGAGATTTTGTCAAAGTTAAAATGAAGTAACTAATAATATACAATTCACTTTGGAGATTGAGTCCCGTGGTCGCCTGCCTTTTCTCAGACACGGAGATTATTAGAGAGGATAACAAAGCACATTTTAGAGTTTATAGGAAACCTACCAACAAAGATGACCTTTTACATTTTTACAGTGCACATGACGAACGAACCAAAACAGGAGTGGTGATCGGTTTTTTCCTCAGAGCTCTGAGGATCTGCAGCAAGGAGTTCCTCGAGGAAGAAATCCGCCGCGTCACAAACACCTTCATATCACTGGGATACCCAGAGGGCTTACTGTCCACTTCTCTAAGTAAAGCTCAAAACATCAGGCAACGGAGAGAACCAGTAAACAGACAGGACAAACAATACCTAGTCGTACCGGACTCAGAATTTTCACGCACACTGGGGGATGCTGTACGCCCACTAGGACTAGAAATAGTGAATGACACGGGAAGGAGAATCAGACAACTAGTAACACCAACATCAAAAACAACAAACGACCTCAGCGTCATATATAGGATACCATGTGGCAACTGTGACAAGTCATATTATGGTGAGAGTCACAGGGGCCTACATACCAGAATAAAAGAGCACAAGGCGGACCTAAGGTACCACCGCCTCTCAAACGCGATGGTGGGCCACGTAGATCAGGAAGGACATCTTCCCGACTGGCAACAGGCAGAGGTAGTAAAGAAAGGTCTATCAAAAAGACAAAGGAAGGTGATTGAAGCCCTATATATAACAACCAATGCCAACATCAACCAAAAAGTAGGGGATATTAAATGGGAAAAATTCACAAGCTCAATACGCAGCCATCAGAACCTGCCCCAGAACAGCGCCCACATAGAACGACAAAATCCATCCGGTGCCCAAACGTCCGGCGCTCCCTGGGTTGAGGGCTTGAGGCCGGTCAGTTCGTATTTTCATTATTTTTTATTTTATTATTATTATTATTATTATAATTTTTATTTATTATTTATTATATATATTTTTTCTTTTCATATTTTTACTATATATTTCTTTGGCATTTATTTATCTATTCATTGTTATATATGTATGTATATTTTTTGATAACATTCTGTCACACAATGATATGCGATGAGATGTCATGTCACTTTAAATAAGCACATTTTTACTTATTTATTTTATTTATATTTATTTATATATTTTTATTTATTATTTTTATTTACATTTGTATTTATATTTGTATTTTCATTTTATTTCACTCATTTTATCTGGATATTTATCTTATATTATCATATTATTTAATACTATAAGTTATCATATGACAACTTTTTAGGATTCACACATTTCTACACCACTCACTTCACTTACAATGTTTACACCCTCGATCAACATTCCACACACACCGGAGCTGTTTTGTAATAACATCACAACAATAAATTGTATTTTTATCACTATTGTTCATTGTATTAAAAAACCATTGTACAACCAAACGTAACCCACCTCCAAGGAGGGAACGCGGTCTTACTCAGACTATGTATACCGCCAGGTTCACTCCAGAGTCACATTCCTCTGAAGAAGCATAGAGCGAAACTGGTCAGGAATAAACTCAGAAACTCGGAACTAGACCCGTGACTTCTTTTTCCACCTTCATATATATATATATTTTATATATATATATATATATATATATATAATTTATTTATTCATTTATTTATTTATTTATATATTTATTTATTTATTTACTTATTTATTTATTTATTTATTCATTTTATGAACATAACACAAATCTGACCCTTGGAAAAAGAAAAAGAAAATCTTTCAGGGCTAAATGGAGTCCTCTCATTTTATGTAAAACCAAATCACTTAACAAGACTTTGGCTTATATCGATAAGAACTAACTTATACAAGCCAAGATACAATCTATAGAAATTGTTGTTGAACAATGTTTAGAGACCTTTGAGAGTTTCATCAAGAAACATTTTGGAAGACACTCCAGAAACACATGAGAAACAGACAAAGATATTTTCGAGACAGCTTCCCTCATGCCTCCTGTGTACGAGAATTAGGAAACTAATATTTCTTGCGTCTCCTTGTAGTTTCCTTTCTCAGCAGTCCATCTTCATTGCCTTTCCCTCTTTCTTCTCTCTCTCTCTCTCTTTCTCTCTCTCTCTCTCTCTCTCTCTCTCTCTTTCTTTCTCTCTCTCCCTCTCTTTCTCTCTCTCCCTCTCTCTCCCTCCCCTTCCCCCCCCCCTCTCTCTCTCTCTCTCTCTCTCTCTCTGTCTCTCTGTCTCTCTGTCTGTCTGTCTGCCTATCTGTCTTTCTTTCCCTCTCCCTCTTTATTTCTCTCTCTCTCTCTCTCTCTCTCTCTCTCCTTCTCCCCTCTTTCTTTCATTCTTAGGGGCATCGTTATAGACCAGGAATATCTTTCCTTTACCCGCTCTCGTCAAGGACCAAAAGACCCTTTTATTTTTTATTTTTTATTTTTATTTTTATTTTTTGGGGCTCGTTAGTAAATAAATTTTGGTTTGCTTCTCCACTATAATCATTTGAAATCCATTGTGATTATTTTTTTCTCCATCGTAATCCATTTTGATATTTTCTACTAATAGTCCTTGCTCCTGTTACGCCACATCCAATCTGCCTTCTAATATGCGTGCCAATATGTAAAAACTGAATGATAGTTTATGTACGAATAATCGAGAAAATGTTCTCTTTATGTTCTCTGTATAACCTCTCCCAAGGGTGAGGGTGGAGCAGTATATATATGTATGTATATATATATATATATATATATATATATATGTATATATATATATATATATATATACAAACAAACATATATATATATATATATATATATATATATATATATATATATATATGTTTCATTAAAAGTGATGGCTAGTTGTGCATTAATAATTTTCTTAATGGTATTTTCCATATACCTTATTAAGGATTTGTTTTCCTTAGGAAGGAAATTTATGACTTGGCTGTATGTAGTCATATTAGCTAGATCGCGATTTCGGGTTCAAGACCCTTCTTCAGTAGCTATAGGGATAAGAATTAATCCGAAGATTCTAGTAAAGATCTAAGTTTTATACTAGAGTTCCTATACTTGCTAATCACTGGGGGAGGTCACCTGGTATTACGGGCAGGGACGAAATGTCACGTGCGCTAGGGAGGGTCCCTAGTCATTAAATTTCCTTCCTAAGGAAAACAAATCCTTAATAAGGTATATGGAAAATACCATTAAGAAAATTATTAATGCACAACTAGCCATCACTTTTAATGAAACATGCATTAGAGAAAAACTCCTGCCCAAATACACTGACAATATATATATATATATATACATTGTGACGCCTATGGGGAAGGGCCAGGTTAAAAAACTAGAGTTCTGCTTAAGAATGATTATTTCCTTCAAAAGAAAACAAATAAACAAGATCGAAAAATAGAAGTCGCCAAAACTAGCGAAAAGTACAATGTCCGAAACACGTAAATTCACAGACAAATAAATACCAGACAATGGGTTTCTTTAGAACATAAAAGGCTAAGATTGCTAAGACACGTATATATATAAGTGTCGATCAAATATCAAACATTCAATAAAGAAAAAATAGTCTTAAAGGACAATATGTGGTAAGGTCGAGAAATTTCGACCCACAGAATGGAAACTAAGTCCTACGTAATATTTTACGTAAAAATTACAAAGTCGAGAAAATTCTACGACTAAAAGTCTAAGTCCAACAAAGTGGATATAACACGAGCAAAGCTAGACAAGGTAGCATGGGAGCTCTGATATGCAAAGTCTGGATTCTGGATTCCAAGAAAAGACCACCTCGCTTGCGCGGGATCGGGTTTTGTGGGAGGGGAAGAACGTCTGTTAGAAAATGAAAAGATAGTAGTGTATAAAAGAGGGCTATTGCCACCGGGCGAATTGCGAGCGATTAGGGGCTTATTTGTTGTCGTGGCTTAGGAGAACTGGACCGGGAGCTTGGAGGGCAGCGCTTGACGCCGGAGGTTAGGATTACCAACGGGGTTAGGATCACCAACGAAAGTTTAGAAAATGGTAGGAGGCGTAGTAGTAGAGAAAGGTGGAAAAACGGAAAAATCTTTAGTGGGAGGTAAACTGAAATGAGAAGATGTAGTAGAAGAGAAAGTTAGAAAGGAAGCGAATTTTAGTCGAAGAAAAAGTAAGTGTAGATGTTTGTGCGTGATTTGTGGCTCTGTTCGTGAGAGGTGTATGTGTGTATCTTACGAGAAGTGAGTTGATTTCACTTCCCGCGTGTAGAGGGCGGTCCTGATAAGGCACAGGTGGGGCGAGCGTACCCTGATTATCCCCAGGTTTTGGGTTTGAAGTCCTTTTAGAGCTGATCAAGGGGCGGTGCGAGGGGGGGCAGACGGGCGGTATACACCCGCCTGCCGACGTCAACGAAGAGATCAGTGACCAGAACGGCGGCGGCAAGGAGATAACTCCTCGCCGCCACCGCTGGCGAGCGCGTTCCTGATGAGCCACAGGTGGGGCGAGCGTTGCCTGTTTATCCCCAGACTGGGTTTGGATTTCGGAAGAGTAGAATTCAGTGGCGGTGCGAGGGAGGGGCAGACGGGGCGGGTGTTGTATGGTCTCTTTCCTTCCAATCACAACTACTGAAAACAGAGAATTACGCGGTTGGGAATTGTGTGTAAATGTTAGAAGTGTAAACTCGCTCACCAGCGTCAGCGAGAGGCCAGCGTTTGGTTGCGGGCCGGTCGGACAGAAAGGTGTCCCCAAGTCTCTCCGTCAACCAGCCTGCGGTCAGATTGGGCGTACTGAGAGAGACGGTTTGGGCCTCTGCTTTTGCTAGCGAGAAAGTGTGCGTGTGCCTCTTTTCTTCCAAGCACTACTCTGAAAACAGAGATTTACGTGACTTGGGAAATGTGTGTGTGTATTTGTCTTGGTGTAAACCCGCCTGCCGACGTCAACGTAGAGGTCGGCCATGCCAGACCGGCAGTAGCTAGGAGATATATCTCCCAGCCACCACCGGCCGGCGATGATACTTGGAGCTTGTGGAGAGAGTTGGTTGAAGAGACGTCCGACCTCTAGGAGCGCTGAGTTGATTCTCAAAGTCCAGCTTGACCGTTACAAGCAGATGTATATATACACTTCTCCGTAAGATCCGGAGAGATACCAAGCGTCGCTAGACGCGACGATTAACAAGAGTGTTTAGGAATACTTCCTAGTACATACACGGATATTCTTTACATCAATGAATCGATAATAATATTTGATAAAGTTACCTTGTCAATCTTAGATAAGCAGAAACTTAATAGTTTTTATATGAAAATCTATACGTACGTAAATGTAAGTTAGGGACGCAGTTGCCAAAATATTGGTTCACACGTAATTTCTCCAGAACGCATGTAAGCTACGAATTCTCACACCGGCGTTTCGGCGTCCGAGAACGACGGCGATATGCAAATTTCTCTAATCTTACGTAAATCAATTCCTAAGATTGACAAGATAGATCCACAAGGTAATACACATACATAAATTTATATGCAAAGTATGAAATAGTTTTGTCAAAGCACAAAAAAGAACGAAACACGTCTGATGAATAGAATTCATCACTTTGAGAGTCTACATACATCTAAAAAGAAATGTAGTACCGCATTTGTAAATAACACACAAGAATCTCAAAATCGGAGAAAAAAATTCAAATGAAAGACGATTCTATATGTCGGCTACTAACTGTCGCCCTTTTCAGAAGAGGGCTACAGTTGGTAGCCGAAATGTAGAATCTTCTTTCATTTGAAGTTTATTTTCTCCAACTGTGGGTTTCTTGTGTTATACTATATACATATATATATATATATATATATATATATATATAATGTATATATACATATATATATATGTACATATATATAAATATATATATATAATACATATGTATATATATATGTGTATATATAATGTATATATATATATTATATATATATGCGTTTATATATACATATATATACATATATATGCAATAAAAACACTAGGAGCGTGTGTTCACAAATGCGTAAGTAACCACTAGGAAAAGTAAACTAACGAAGCAGAGCGCTTTCGTATAATTACATCTTCAGTGCAGATACAAAGAAGGAATTATAAGATGAAGAAACAAGGTACAGAATATATGACATAGTGAAGAGGGCATTCGGAGAGGTAGTGGAAGAAGTACATGTGACGGACGTTTGGGCCGTCCTGGTAGCCAACAAGTATGGGACGTTTGGGCCGTCCTGGTAACCAACAAGTATGGGACAACTGTCATAATTTAATATTACAATTCAAACAATTTTGAAATTTCATGAGAAATAAAACTATCTAATTTGTACAAACCTTGATGAAGATTAACATTTATCCCCTTACTAGATTTGATCAAACTGCATTCAATTAAATTTCTTTCTGTTATGTTGTTGTTGTATGTGATGACTTTAGCGTTATCCCAGTCAACTGGGTGGTTAAAATGGTTCATGTGGTTGAATATACCGCTAGATTGATTTCCTTCTATAACGTATTTTTTATGTTTATTGATTTGTGTTTTGAGTATTTTAGCTGTATGACCAACATAAACCTAATTACATAATTTGCAAGGTCATTTGTTCACACACACCTTATTACAACTGATAGAATTATTTATGAGCAGTTGTCTTACAGTGTTCTTATTATTGAAAACTACATTAATGTTAAATTTACGTAATATATTTGGAATATTTTGCAGGTTCTCTTGGTACGGTAAAATTAGCAAGTTATTCATTGTTTGAATTAGCAAGTTATTCAATTGTTTGAATTGTAATATAAATTATGAGCAGTTGTCCCATACTTGTTGGTTACCAGGACGGCCCAAACGTCCCATACTTGTTGGCTACCAGGACGGCCCAAAACGTCCGTCACGTGTACTTCTTCTACTACCTCTCCGAATGCCTTCTTCACTATGTCATATATTCTGTACCTTGTTTCTTCATCTTATAATTCCTTCTTTGTATCAGCACTGAAGATGTAATTATACGAAAGCGCTCTGCTTCATTAGTTTACTGTTCCTAGTGGTTACTTACGCATACATATATACACAGATATATATATATATATATATATATATATATATAGATATATATATATATCGTGGTAAATGCCTAGTAATTTCGTGAAGAAGATATAAGGGAACAGGCATTGCACAAACAGAAAAAGCGATGAACCGCAGTAATTGTGAATTCCCAATTTCACGTTTTAAATTCATAAGGCAGTATGGAGAGGGTTTCATCCACATTTATCTGTATTCAGTGTAGTAATTGTATTTAAGAATCACACTTATATATGTCAAATATGCACGTATGAACACTATCTCAAACAAGAATCATGCATATATATGCATAGGTGTGCATATGAACAAACATATGCATTCGTATGCATATATGCACTTCTTGTACAATTAACATATACAGTGTATGTATACCCTAATCTTCTTTCAGATATATAATCTCTATCACACACAAAATATTTTGCGAGAAATCATTTTTCTTTATCGAATTAGCGACTCTGTAAGTGCCTAGGCGCCGATCAGGAACGGTTTTTCTTGTTTCCATAATACATCACTAAAATATATCCCCGATAGACATAGAGATGAAGAAAATGGAGGCAGCAATCTGGCCGTGAATGGAACAAAAGAAAATGGGGTCGTTGAGCAATGGATAAGAAAAATATGAACATAAATGTACGAATTGAAGGCGACTCGGGTCCAAGCCTTGATGGGCACTTCCGTACAAGAAAGGCGCTGCCCCAAAGCTGGACAGGGCTTGAGATATATATAAACGAAATTAGAAGAACAAAGGAAAGATTTAGACTGACGTACATTACTGCGTCTGCTTCCAGCGAGGCCTCTCCACCTCCTCCTCCTCCTCCTCCTCCTCCTCCAAATCCTCCTCCACATCCTTCCTGTCTTCCTTCTCCTCCTACTCTTCCTATTCATTTTCTTACATTTCTTTCCTGTTCTCCTCTTCCTATTTCTTACCCTCGAATTGTCTTTCATATTTTCTTTTTTATTTTACACTTCCTCCTTTTCAACCATAAACTCCTTCTCCTTGTAACCTATGCTTCTCTTTCTCTTCCTCCTCTTCCTCTTTCTCTTCCTCCTCTTTCTCTTACGCTTCCTCCTCTTCCTCTTACGCTTCCTCTCACCCTTCCTTTCCCTTCTCCTTCTCTTTCTCTTCCTCCTCTTCCTTTTCCTCTTCTTCCTCTTCCTCTTTCTCTTCCTCCTCTTCCTCTTACGCTTCCTCTCACCCTTCCTTTCCCCTCTCCTTCTCCTTCTCTTCCTCCTCTTCCTTTTTCTCTCCCTCCTCTTCCTCTTTCTCTTCCTCCTCTTCCTCTTACGTTCCCTCTCACCCTTCCTTTCCCTTCTTCTATTCCTCCTCACCATCTTCCTTTTCACATTTCTTCTCCTCCCTATCTTTATATTTATTCTTTGCCTTCTCCATATACTCCTCCTCCATGCCATCAGACTTCTCCTTCTCCTTCTCATTTTTCTTCCTCCTTCTCCTCCTCCTTCATTACGTACACCTCCTCCCCTTCTTTCTTGTACCCCTCTTCTTCCT
>NC_134817.1:41534021-41538424 GCF_046742065.1 Oratosquilla oratoria | reverse complement strand
GCAGGAAGAGGGGGGACATAGACGAGTCCTTTCACATATCCCCAGAGGAAAAACTCACACGGTGTCAGGTCAGGTGATCGTGGTGGCCATTTCAGCAGCAAATTGTCTTCCTCACCACCACGCCCGATCCATCTCTCTGGCAGATTCTCATTGAGATAGGCCCGTACAGTGAGCTTCCAGTGAGGTGGAGCCCCGTCCTGTTGAAAAATGAAGCTTTCATGTTCATTTTCAATGAGCTGATCAAATAGCCAGTTCTGAAGCATTTGCAGATAAACATCCCCGTTCACATTTCCTTCAAAGAAAAACGGTCCATGAATTTGATTCTTGGAGATGGCGCAGAACACATTCACTTTTGGTGAGTCCCTCTCGTGCTCAATTGTGGCATGGGGATTTTCTTCGCCCCAAATGCGAACATTATGCTTATTGACTTTGCCGTTCGTATGAAACGTGGCTTCATCACTAAAAATTAGACGCTCATCGAACTCGTCTTCATCAAGTTTCTCTAGCATATCATAGCAGAATTCTTTACGTTTTCGCTTGTCATCTTCCTTTAAAGCCTGAAGGAGCTGCAGCCTGTAGGGTTTCATTTGCAATCGTTTCCTCAGAACGCGCCAAACTGTTGTTCGAGGAATCTGGGTTTCCACACTTGCTCTTCTTACAGACTTCCGGGGACTTCGCAGGAATGTTTCACGAACTTTCTCGACCTTCTCTTCCGATGTTGATGGCCGTCCAGATCCTTTAGCCCTGCATAAGCAGCCTTCCTCTTTAAATTTTTGGTGCCAGGTCCAAATTTGTTTACTAGTTGGTGCATTTTTGGCAAATTTTGCAAAGAAGGCACGCTGCACGGTCTTGGGTGACTGTGTTTGAGCATATTCCAACACGCAAAATGACTTTTCTTTTGAAGTGAACGGCATTTCTCAACCTGAAAAGAGATAAATGTCAAACATTAAACATAAAATCTTGAACTGTTTCTATGCAAGCTGTGAAAATTTGAGGTCGTTTAAACGAAAATTGCCAAAATTATTGGCCTGCAAAATGACGTCAATTTTTTTGGAACACCCTGTATATATATATATATATATATATATATATATATATATATATATGTATATATATATATATAGTATGTATGTATATAGGTATATTTGTGTATATACATATATATATATATATAGTATATGTCTTTGTATATATGGCTGTTGATCGTGACTATTGACACTTAATAATAAAGCAGAAGGATTTATTACTAAAAATATAAGAAGCAAAGGATATCATACGAATAAGTGACTTAGTAAATCATTTATACAAACACTTGAACATTAAAGTAGAAACTAATAGCGAAACTACTGGAAGTTGAAGTATTGGTGTAGTGCAAATAGTGTTAAACTAAAGGTTTATACAAACTGTTGCTGTGCTTAAATATTGCAAGACAAGAAAACATGAACTAATTTGTAAAGTAAACCTGTATTTGTAAGAAAAATAAAATAGTCCGTGTTGTCAGGGGCAGGGTCTGTCCAACTGACGCAATAGTTAGCGTAACCTCGATCGTAGTGTGGTGGCATATTTCATCCATCTACCACATGACTTGGGTTTAATACCTGTAAACCTGTAACCTTAGGGAGTTCTCAAAAATGGACGGCACTAATAAACTGACATGAAATTCACCCAGAGAAGGGGTTGGATGGTAGATTGAATTTCTATCCTTACTAAAATCTACTAGTTTGCAAAACCAATTCTGCGTCTCGCAATGCGGATAACCTTGAATAACGTCTCAATGCGAAATTATAATCCCCGTGAATGAAAAAAAAGCTTTATGGAATGTGCGCAGCTTGTATAGAGCAGGCTATTCACAAGTATTGGTAGAAGAACTGAAGAGATACAAAGTGAAGTTAAAAGGAATTCAAGGGGTGAGATAGCCTTTATTAGGAAAAACAAAGGTTGGAGAGTACCTTCTGTGTTACAGTGGATAGCGTAGGGCTACACGTAAAGGGAGTTGTTTTTTTTTTTAATTATATTAAAAGCTGAATAGTTCAATGTGTCTGTGGTCAAAGTGTATGCACCAACAGAATTTGAGCCAAACGAAGAAAAAGATCCATTTTACCATACACTAGCAGGTGTATGTTAAGTGCGTGAACATGACATCAAGCATATTTTAGGGGATTTCAATGCTAAAGTGGGGAACGAAAACCGATTTTTTTGCATTGGCGATCGGTAGAGTTTCCATAATGTAACAAACGAGCATGAAATGAGAATTGCTTCCTTTATTTTATGCAACAATCTAGTTGTTGGAGGAACAATAATCCCACACAAAAACATTCAGAAGGTAACCTAGAAATCACCAGACTTTCAACCAAATTGATCACATAAGGATTTACTGTAGACACAAATAGGCACTAATGGATGACAGGAGTTTTAGAGTTGCAGACTGAGTCAGGGATCATAATCTAGTACTATCTAAAATAAAAGCAAGACTTACCAAGAAGAATATAGAGGACGTTAAAAACGTCTCTAAAGTAGAGATCAGAAATAAGTTTGGTAGAAAGATGTAAATAAAAATGTTAATGAACAATTAAAAAGAATAGTGAAAGCAATAACGGGAGCCGCTGAAGAAACTTTAGGATACATACAATGGAGAAGGGGTGAAGAATAGAATGATGAGTAATGCGAAAGAGAAAGCCGAGAAAAGAGGTCAGAAGGAGAAAAATGATTACAGGATCCAAACAATTAAGAACTTAGAGATGAGATTAGAAACAGTAGAAAGAGAGGAAGAAAAGAGAACAATTGGAAGTGAACCTCGATGAGATCAAAAGACAAACTTGTAAGAGACTCGAAAACAATATGAAGAGAAAGCCGAGAAAAGAGGTCAGAATGAGAAAATTATTACAGGATCCAAATAATTAAGACCTTAGAGAGGAGATTAGAAACAGTAGAAAGAGGGCCAAACGATTGTTCAGGAGTAAGAAAAGAGAACAATTGGAAGTGAACCTAGATGAAATCAAAAGACATGAACTTGTAGGAGACTGGAAAACAATATCAAAACATCAATAAGATAAGGAAAGGGTACCAAAAACCGAGTAACCTCGTAAACGGACATAATGAAATTCTGTGTGAGCGTGATGAAATACTGATTTTTTTTTTTTTTTAGGAACTATTGAATAAATTACAACCAAACAACCTGATTCAGAAAGAACTAGGACATTTGAAGAAGTGTAAAATTCTACAATCAGCCTTAAGAAAAACAAGGATAATATCGCACCGTAATTGATTAAGGAGTGGAATGAAGTACTAGAGATTTTTTTTATGAAGGTATCCAAACAATTTGGGAAAAGAGGAGATACCCAAAGATTAGAGTAAAGCCATTATTATACCTATTCACAAAAAAGGATCTAAGCAAGAGTGTAACAATAATAGAGGAATAAGCTTATCACATATAATGATTAAAGTGTTTAATAAGATAATATACAATCGTCTAGTCTAATGGTTCCCAACTTTTTTTTTGTCATGTAAACAAGTTTCTAAAAACTATAAAATTTCATAAAAATAAAATAACGAAAGGACAGTTGAAGTACTGAGGAAGAAGTTACTAAGAATATGTAAAAAAAAAATGTAATAACGATTATGGTGAAACGGTTGTAAACTATATTCGTGAATAGTATCACTGTTCAATACAATCCTCTTGACGCCATATAGTTAATTGAAAAAGTAAAATATTTTTCACATCACTCAGACGCACCATATTAATAACTCTTGATAAAAAATATAAAACACAGATACATGTATATACACATCTCTTTTACTAATCTTTCTTCACTCATTCTTTCCATGTGTCCAAATCATCCCAATATTCTTTCATCAACCCTATTTCCCAACTCATTTCCACCCACGTTCTCCTCTTCACCTCCTCGTTTCTCACTCTATCCAGCCTAATAACCTCTATTATACTTCTCAGGCACCTCATCTCAAACCCATTTAAACTCCTCTCTTCCTTTCTTATGTTCCATGTTTCTGCCCAGTACAATACTGTCGGCACAATCACTCCTTCATACAATCTTCTCTCAGCATCCATTCCCAAGTGTCTATTTCTCATTACACTTTTTAATCCCTCAAGGCATTTACTTGCTTCTCTCGATCTACATTCTACCTCCATCTCCACTTCTCCCTTTTCCGCCACATTTGCACCCAAGTATCTAAAACTATCCACTTCCTCCAGTCTCTCTCCCTTGATACTCACTTCCAGTCTGCTGCCACCTTCTCCCCTTGTACATCTCATCACCTTACTTTTACCCACATTTATCTTCTTCAACTTCCTTCTTTCGCATAGCTTTCCAAACTCACTAATTTCCTCAATCCCTCCTCTGATCCTGCTACAAGTGCAGTGTCGTCAGTAAACAACAACTGGCATA
>NC_134817.1:41524021-41529021 GCF_046742065.1 Oratosquilla oratoria | reverse complement strand
TTAATAGGCGACATCCTCGCGGGGAAAAAGAGAAGACGGGGAAATATTTTCGGGCTGTGTCAAAATATCATTAATACAAAACCACTCCCTACCCTACCATTCCCTCCCTTCTTTGCAGTTCTGTATCATTCATATACAATCATTCTCCACTCACCCCTATCTCCTGCCTTCTCTCTTTTCTACTCAATAGAAATTTCCCTCCTGCTCAGCTCCCCCTTCACCCCATCTATCCAACTCATCCTCGGTTGCCTCCCCAAGTTCACTACCTCCACTGCCTTCCACATTTCTTTTACTAATATATCTTCACTCATTTTTTCTGTATGTCCAAACCATTCCAATACTCTTTCATCAGCCTTATCTGCCATCTCCTTATCCATCCTACCTCTCCTCCTCACCTCCTCGTTTTTCTTTCTGCCGAATCATTTAACCCCTACCATACTTCTCAGACATTTAATTTCAAACACATTCAAACTTTTCCTCTGCCTCTCTTAGACTGAAAGTTTCTGCCCCATACAATTTCCTTTCTGCATCTATTCACAGATGCCTTTTTCCCATGACACATTTCAACCCCCATGGTATTTATTTGCTTCTCTTAACCTAAAATTTACTTTTACCGTCACTACTCAAATACCTAAAGCTATCCACTTCCTCCAGCCTCTCTCTCAATTCAGGCTTACTCTCCAACTCACTGCCATCCTCTCACCCCTATATATATCATCAACTTTCTTTTATCCACATTTACCTTTGTACCGGGTGGCTACAAGAAATGAATGTCAAAGAGTGGGAAATACACTGTAATCACTGATACCACTGACAACTAATGCGTGTGAATACAAAGAGAGCTGGCTCTCAACTGACGCCAAGCTGCCAATTGGCGCGATAAAACGTGCATCGCGTTTGCGATATCCAATATAATTACAAATATACACAATGATTACACATAATTACAATAAATATTAAAACAACAAGCAACAAAGCATATGACAATTTTATAAAGAGGGGGAAACATATAATTCCCCAAATAAGCAACACACAAGTACAATGTACAATAATAATGGTATGATATACTGTGGCATGAGTAGAACGCGTGACTATTTCTATGGTAAGCGTCTCGCGTTGGGTCACGTGCTCCCGCGTTAAGTTGGCGGGGGACGCGACCTAGCGTGACCATTGTTCTCTGCGGCGCGTCGTCACGTGACCCAGATGCGCGTCATCACGTGACCCAGATGCTAGCATCTGATTGGATGACGCGCTAGGCTGAACCAGCAGGGCGACTAGCCCGCGTCCGGACAATACTCAGATTATCTCTGACTACGCTACCAGGCGGTCGTGGTCAAGCAAGTGCTGGTTACAGGACACAAAG
This sequence comes from Oratosquilla oratoria, assembly GCF_046742065.1. Classification (NCBI taxonomy): domain Eukaryota; kingdom Metazoa; phylum Arthropoda; class Malacostraca; order Stomatopoda; family Squillidae; genus Oratosquilla; species Oratosquilla oratoria. The sequence continues at coordinate 41,527,658 of NC_134817.1, read as the reverse complement.
AGTAAGTGTGATATTCTATTCACAGTGCCGATTAGTTCTCTCCCCCATCAGCCTCCGATACACATTTCATATTCTGTGCTACAAATAAAGAGCCAACACATTTCTACGTGTTTTAGTCATTGAGCCTAACCATTCGGACACTTTACCATGATACAACATACCACGCTAACACACCTTCAACTTTCTCCTATCGCATACTCTCCCAAACTCCGTCACTCCCTTAATCCCTTCTCTGACCCTGCCACCGTTTCTAGTTTTTCTTGAAAGGATTTACAAAATCTGTTCCAAATACGGTGAAGGTCGAGGTGAGGGCGGTTCGAATCCTGTCACCAGCGAAGTTGAACCAAGGGCATGGTTCATTAAATTCCACGCTACAAGGCCCTCTGTGAGGGGCACCGTTCTAGCCTCCCGATAGGGGGAGAGTGTGTGACGTTAAATCATAAATAAATATATATATATATATATATATATATATATATATATATGTTGGTACATTGTGACAAGTTGATGAAGGTGGAAAAAGAAGTCACGGGTCTAGTTCCGAGTTACTGAGTTTATTCCTGACCGGTTTCGCTCTATGCTTCTTCAGAGGAATGTGACTCTGGAGTGAAGCTGGCGGTATACATAGTCTGAGTAAGACCGCGTTCCCTCCTTGGAGGTGGGTTACGTTTGGTTGTACAATGGTTTTTAATACAATGAACAATAGTGATAATAATACAATAAATTGTTGTGATGTTATTACAAAACAGCTCCGGTGTGTGTGGAATGTTGATCGAGGGTGTAACATTGTAAGTGAAGTGAGTGGTGTAGAAATGTGTGAATCCTAAAAAGTGTCATATGATAACTTATAGTATTAAATAATATAATAATATAAAGATAAATATCCAGATAAAATGAGTGAAATAAAATGAAAATACAAATACAAATGTAAATAAAATAATAAATAAAAATATATAAATAAATATAAATAAATAAATAAGTAAAAATGTGCTTATTTAAAGTGACATGACATCTCATCGCATATCATTGTGTGACAGAATGTTATAAAAAAATATACATACATATATAACAATGAATAGATAAATAAATGCCAAAGAAATATATAGTAAAAATATGAAATGAAAAAATATATAATAAATAATAAATAAAAATAATAATAATAATAATAAAAATAAAAATAATGAAAATACGAACTGACCGGCCTCAAGCCCTCAACCCAGGGAGCGCGGACGTTTGGGCACCGGATGGATTTTGTCGTTCTATGTGGGCGCTGTTCTGGGGCAGGTTCTTATGGCTGCGTATTGAGCTGTGAATTTTTCCCATTTAATATCCCCTACTTTTTGGTTGATGTTGGCATTGGTTGTTATATATAGGGCTTCAATCACCTTCCTTTGTCTTTTTGATAGACCTTTCTTTACTACCTCTGCCTGTTGCCAGTCGGGAAGATGTCCTTCCTGATCTACGTGGCCCACCATCGCGTTTGAGAGGCGGTGGTACCTTAGGTCCGCCTTGTGCTCTTTTATTCTGGTATGTAGGCCCCTGTGACTCTCACCATAATATGACTTGTCACAGTTGCCACATGGTATCCTATATATGACGCTGAGGTCGTTTGTTTGTTTTTGATGTTGGTGTTACTAGTTGTCTGATTCTCCTTCCCGTGTCATTCACTATTTCTAGTCCTAGTGGGCGTACAGCATCCCCCAGTGTGCGTGAAAATTCTGAGTCCGGTACGACTAGGTATTGTTTGTCCTGTCTGTTTACTGGTTCTCTCCGTTGCCTGATGTTTTGAGCTTTACTTAGAGAAGTGGACAGTAAGCCCTCTGGGTATCCCAGTGATATGAAGGTGTTTGTGACGCGGCGGATTTCTTCCTCGAGGAACTCCTTGCTGCAGATCCTCAGAGCTCTGAGGAAAAAACCGATCACCACTCCTGTTTTGGTTCGTTCGTCATGTGCACTGTAAAAATGTAAAAGGTCATCTTTGTTGGTAGGTTTCCTATAAACTCTAAAATGTGCTTTGTTATCCTCTCTAATAATCTCCGTGTCGAGAAAAGGCAGGCGACCACGGGACTCAATCTCCATAGTGAATTGTATATTATTAGTTACTTCATTTAACTTTGACAAAATCTCCTCAGCATCTGTCTCTGCAGGGGAAATGAATAGGCAATCATCTACATACCTTAGCCAATGTGAACCCTTTGGGAGAATTTTTAAAAAGTGATCCCTCTCCAATACCTCTAGGTAGAGGTTTGCTGCCACTGCACTCAAAGGAGATCCCATGGGAAGGCCTTCCAACTGGTGGTATTCTTGGTTGTCAAATCTGAAAGAGCCAAATCTCATACATTTTTCTGTGAGCTGCATGTAGTCTCTTTTGCAGATCGGTAGGCTATTTTCGTCGATGGTTTGTAGTGCTTCCTTGATAGCGTTGATGGCGCCTTTTATGGAGACATGGGTAAATAACGATGTTACATCGTAACTGATTAATCTTTTCTGTGAAAAGTCTATGTTGTTGAGTTTCTCGATTAAGTCTGTGGAATTTTGGAGATGCGTACTACTGATGTTACCAAGGGCGGACGATAGGGGTTTGGCTAGGATTTTAGCTAACCTGTGCGGGGCGCTTCCAATACCTGAAGTAATGGGTCTAAGCGGTATCTCCTGTTTGTGGATCTTGGGGAGTCCTTTCAAGGTCGGTATCTTGGGGTCTTCTTCTAAGAGATGTAACATTTTCTTACCCTTTTCGGTTCTCTTCAAAATCTTTCTTGTGGTTTTGTTGAACTGTTCCGCTTCCTCTTTTGCTTTGCCGATGTTTTGTTTGGTGTATGTGGACGGGTCGGATAAGAGATCCTCCATTTTGCGTACGTAATCCAATTTATCAAGGATCACTATACCTCCGCCTTTATCAGCTGTTGTGATCAAGATGTCGTTGTTGTCTCGGAGTTCTTTTAGTGCACGTGTGTACCTTCTGGGGATGGCTGGCTCACGTTTTCTCGAGGCTAGTGAGCAGCATAATATTAGACCCTGTTTGAATCCGTTCTCTAATTCACTGTCCCTCCAATTATAGTTCTTTTCAACATAGTCGGCCGTGGTTTTGTGGTTAATGCCCGTGCTGAACTTCAGACCTAGGGAGAGAGCTTCTTCTTGTGTTTTTGTCAATCTGAGTGATGATAGGTTTGTAATCAGTTCGTGCCTCCCAACTTCCTTCCATCGGCTGTTGTTGCACAAATGTTCTAGTTTCATTTGGAGTTTTGCTTTCTGGATCCTGTCTTCTTCCTTGATTTTAAGGACAAGGCCATGTGGTATGTGGTCTTTCTTCAAGCGGCTCCTGATCATGCTTTCTTCATTTCGTAGGGTTTCTCTAGCTTCTTTTAGGTATTCTCTGGCTGTGTTGCTGAAGGGTTTGTGTGGGTGGTGTAGGTGTTTCGGTGCTGATCTGGGTAGGACCTGTTCTTCTAGGCAGTCCTTTAGGAATCTGTCTCTATTTTGAATACTCGTCAGCTTCCTCCTAAGAGTAAACTCATCCTCGGTGACGCCACGCCTGTCTTTTCCATCTTGAGACAAATGTTGGTACATTGTGACAAGTTGATGAAGGTGGAAAAAGAAGTCACGGGTCTAGTTCCGAGTTACTGAGTTTATTCCTGAC
>NC_134817.1:41506521-41519021 GCF_046742065.1 Oratosquilla oratoria | reverse complement strand
TACTCTGAAAACAGAGATTTACGTGACTTGGGAAATGTGTGTGTGTATTTGTCTTGGTGTAAACCCGCCTGCCGACGTCAACGTAGAGGTCGGCCATGCCAGACCGGCAGTAGCTAGGAGATATATCTCCCAGCCACCACCGGCCGGCGATGATACTTGGAGCTTGTGGAGAGAGTTGGTTGAAGAGACGTCCGACCTCTAGGAGCGCTGAGTTGATTCTCAAAGTCCAGCTTGACCGTTACAAGCAGATGTATATATACACTTCTCCGTAAGATCCGGAGAGATACCAAGCGTCGCTAGACGCGACGATTAACAAGAGTGTTTAGGAATACTTCCTAGTACATACACGGATATTCTTTACATCAATGAATCGATAATAATATTTAATAAAGTTACCTTGTCAATCTTAGATAAGCAGAAACTTAATAGTTTTTATATGAAAATCTATACGTACGTAAATGTAAGTTAGGGACGCAGTTGCCAAAATATTGGTTCACACGCAATTTCTCCAGAACGCATGTAAGCTACGAATTCTCACACCGGCGTTTCGGCGTCCGAGAACGACGGCGATATGCAAATTTCTCTAATCTTACGTAAATCAATTCCATACATAAATTTATATGCAAAGTATGGAATAGTTTTGTCAAAGCACAAAAAAGAACGAAACACGTCTGATGAATGGAATTCATCACTTTGAGAGTCTCCATACATCGATTACCGACGGTTGGATTCAGAGAGAGTCCACCGAGCCTACCGTGGGAAAGGCCGGCATAGTCCAAGGTACACATACGCACATGCGCGCATGTGCGTCTGAATGAAATCTTCACTACGACGAGTCTGTAGTCGTAACTATATATATATATATATATATAACTATATATATATAACATATATATATATATATATATATATATATATATGTCTGAATGAAATCTTCACTACGACGAGTCTGTAGTCGTAACTATATATATATATATATATATATATATATATATACATATATATATATATATCACTAAAATCTTGTTATGGCACCCACATAGTACATCTGCTACGTATAGGCCCTAGGCCCGTTATGTGCCTCCCACAGAGCGTAGGAAATATATTATCTAAATTTGTTATTCTATTTATTTATATATTTACTGATTTATTTATTTATTTATTTATGTACTTATTTACCTAGTTATCTATTTATTTATTTATTTATTTATTTATTTATCTATTTATTTATTTATTTATCTACTTATTTATTTATTTACTTGTTTATTCATTTATTATTTATTTATTTATTTATTTATTTATATATTTATTTATTTATTTATTTATTTTTGTCATGTATAACCTAAAGTATTCTGGCGCCTCCGTAGTATGCCAAGTGAGGGTGAATGGCATTTTTTTTTTTCTTCTCAAAATCTATTTTACACCAAATTATATACTCTTACATAGTAAATCTTAAGTCAAATTCTATTCTACTCAGCTTAAATAAAAATATTCTAGGCTGAAATGGTCTAGGTTATGTCGATTATCAATATTGATATTATGATAATTTTTACCAACTGTGTTCTATCACAGGCCAGATATGTGTTTATTTTTTATTTGGAAGATTGAAGAATGAACGGATGGATGGCGATATATATAGAGATCTAAGAGAAACGGAAGTGGAGAGTTGAAAATAATAGATCATTATTATTGGTGATCATTTTTGGAAATTTCGACTAGTTGAGAAAGGAAAACGGAGAGCAATCACCTAGATTCAACATGATTAATTAACTTGATGTTATTTAACTACGTGTCATAGAGATCTGTACCTTCAGTTGCTCACTTAGGAATTAATATCCTCGTGTATGAAAATTCATAACCTATTTCTTCTATCGAGTTACGAAGATATTCTTACTTAAAATTGGCTGATTAATCCTACACATATTCCCATATTTTCATGATGTGTGAGACCAATATTGGTTTCACACACACACACACACACACACACACACACACACACACACACACACACACACACACACACACACACACACACACACACACACACACACACACACACACACACACACACACACACACACACACACACACACACACACACACACACACACACACACACACACATATATATATATATATATATATATATATATATATATATATATATATATATATATATATATAACCGTCTGGAGTATTGGCTGCATGTTATCATGGCAAAGTAGCATACAGTTGATACTTTAGGGGCTACATGGAGTGTCCCTACGGACCAGAGCCACACATAATTTTGTTTGTGATAGAGGAAGACTCTGTTAATAGAGAAATGGTGGCACTTATATTATACTGTGACTGTCCCTCCGTTATGCTGTCCCCCACCCCTTGTTACTGTCCTGTACTATTTCTCTGAATACTCATATCCTTTTTTCACGTAACCCTGTGATGGGGGAAAAGAATGCTGCCACTAAGTATTCCCGCTTGAGTCGTACAAGGCTACAAAGAACGGGACAGTGATAGAGCTAGGAACCCTACTACCTCTAGCCCCAAATGGGACATTCATAAAAAAAAATAAAAAAAGCCATAAGAAGGTCTAGGAGTTTTCCAACCAGTACCCTAAGGTTTGGGTCTTTTAATGCGCGTGGATGTGCTACAGATGAGAGAAAAAGGGAAGTGATTGGGAGTATGTTTGCGAGAAGAAAGATGGTTGTATTGGCATTGAGTGAAACTAAGTTGAAAGAGAGTTGCGAGTGTGAGTTTGGGAGTGTAAATGGGAAGTTCTCAGGAGTGAAGAGAGGGCGAGGGAGAGAAAGAGTGGCTATACTAGTAAGTGAAGAAATAGGTAAGCGTGTAGCAGAGTGGAAGGAGTTTTCCTTAAGGTTATTGTGGATGAAGGTGAATCTGGGAAGGAAGATGTGGTTTTTTGTAAGTGCATATGGGCCTGGTAGTGAGAAGAGTGCAGAGGAAAGGGAAGCTTTTTGGATGGATGTAAATGAGTGCATAGAGTGATTAGGGAAAGATGTCAATATAGTTGCATTGGGAGACCTTAATGCTAGAGTAGGAAATTAACCAATAGATGGAGTGATTGGGAAGTATGGAGTTCCAGGAAAAAATCGTAGTAGAGAGTTGATGGGGGAAATGTGTCTCCAAATTAGAGTTGATGATAGCAAATACAATGTTTAGGAAGAAAGTCAAGCAGAAGTAAACATGGAGAGGGTGGTCGATAGAAGGATGGTAGATAAAGCATTAATGGTCTGTATAGTGGTAACCAGGAGTATAGTAGGAAGAATTAAGGATGTACGAGTACATGTTCTAAGGGGAGACAGGGGGTGAATATCAGATCATTTTTTGGTGGAAGGTAAGATGAGAGTTGAGGATAGGTGGAGAAAGAGGAGTAGGGCAGAAGGTAGGGAGATGTTTAAAGTGAACTGCTCAAATGAGAGAAAAAAAGAGCAGTATAAGAAGAAGCTGAGAGAGTAGTGGGAGGGAGTGAAGGATAGACTAGAACTAGGAGTGAAAGAGGAATGGGATGTTTCAAGGAGAGAATCATGAGGTGTGTAGAGATGGTGTGTGGAACAAGGAGGACGGGAGGAAATAGAAGGAAGGGTAGTGAGTGGTAGGAAGAGGAGGCAAGCAAAGAAGGTTGTGGAAGAGAAGAAGTGTAATGGTGGCATAGAATATTCTTTGTGTGTTGTACATACGCATTTGTAATATTGCCTATTTATTATTATATATTTTATATACTATTGTGAGAACCAAGTGTTCATTTAAACGTATATGTTTATTATGATATATTTTATATATCATTGTAAGAACCAAGTGTTCAGTTTGAGCGTATATGTATACCCGCCAAGACTGGCGTGGTCGCGTCGCTAAGAACCAGTGGTAATCTAGCTTGCGAAGCGACAACACGCTCATTATTGTAGTGCTTATATCTAAAAAAAATCTGTTTCACTGGCCACCCCGATACAGAAGCAGGCTTTCATAGATTGGTTACAAATTAGGACGAGGGAATCATATAAGAGGTAAAAAGTAAAGAGAAGAGAAGTAAAGCATAAGATAGAGGAGGCAAAGAGGACAGCAGATGTGAAATGGGGTAAGAGTATGACAGAAAAAAATTGAAAGGCATTAGACAAATGTTTTGAAAAGAAATTAAGATAGGAATAGGAGGCAAATCAAGTGGAGAAAAGGTAAAAGGTGCAGATGGAGAGATGATAATGGAAGAGAAGGCAGTGAGACGAAGGTGAGCAGAATATCTTAGGGAGTTACTAAATGTGAAGGAAGTAGAGAGAGTAAGGTAGTTGCAATGGGAAGCACTAAGAAAATTAATGTGATGAGTGAGGAAAATGGGGGAGAAACAAGGAAAGATGAAGTGAAGGTAGCTAAGATGATGAGAGCAGGTCAGGCACCTGGGTTGGATAGATGGCATGAAGAATGTCTGAAAAAAGGAGATACAGTTATGGTGGGCTGGCTGGTAAGGTTTTTTGATGTTTTTTTTTTTTAAGACAGGGTAGGGTGCCGGAGGACTGGAGGAGTGCCTGTATAGTTCCACTTTAAAGGGAAAAGGGGACAAGTGTGAGTGTAGTAGTTTCAGATGGATCAGCTTGTTAAGTGTAGTTGGGAAGGCTTATGGGAGGGTCTGATTGAGAGAACTAGGAGAGGAACAGTGTGGGTTTAGGACAGGTAGGGATTGTGTAGATCAGATTTTTGTGGTAAGACATATATGTGAAAAAGCTATAGAAAAAGGTAAGGATGTTTTTTTGGTTTTTATGGATCTGGAAAAGGCTTATGGCAAGATAGACAGGAAGACACTGTAGGAGGTATTGCAGATATATGAGATAGGAGGAAAGCTGTTAAGAGTGGTCAAGAGTTTTTACGAGAGTAGTAGAGCTTGTATTAGGAATAGGAATGGAGAAAGTGAGTGGTTTGAGGTAAAGGTGGGACTTCGTCAGGGATGTGTCATGTCGCCTTGGCTGTTTAATCTATACATGGATGGGGTGGTGCAAGAGGTAAATGCAAAGGTAGTGGGTCAGGGATTGGAGATGGTTAAAGAAAATAGATAAAAGGGGGAGATATGCTACCTGGTGTTTGCTGACGACACTTCACTTGTAGCAGGATCAGAGGAGGGATTGAGAAAGTTAGTGAAAGAGTTTGGGAAGGTGTGCGAAAGAAGGAAGTTGAAGATAAATGCGGGTAAAAGTAAGGTGATGAGATGTACAAGGGAAGACAGTGGCAGCAAACTGGACGTAAGTATTTAGGGAGAGAGACTGGAGGAAGTGGATATTTACAAAGGATTTACAAAGGCAAAGCATACCGACAGGAGACCTTTTGATCCATATCTAGGTCGGATGCAAAAAAAAAAAAAAAAAAAAAAAAAAAAAAAATCATATTAATATTAAATTAAAACTATAACAATGCAAACAACAACCAAAACACACAAACAAATGCATTGGTATAGTTGAACAACAAACAAACAGGCAAATAGCAAACGATACATGGGTGCAAATATGGCAGGAAAGGGAAGAAAAGGAGTGGAGGTAGAATGTAGATTGGGGGAAGCGAGTAAATGCCTTGGGGGATTGAAAAGTTTAATGAGAAATAGACATTTGGGAATGGATGCTAAGAGTAGATTGTATAAAGGAGTGATTGTGCCGACAGCCCTGTACAAGGCAGAAAAATGGAGCATAAGAGAGGAAGAGAGATTGAGTTTGAATGCGTTTAAGATGAGATGCCTGAGAAGTATGATAGGGGTTAGTAGGCTGGATAGAGTGAGAAATGAGGAGGTGAGGAGAACGGGGATGGAAATAGTGTTGGGAGATAGAGTTAATGAAGGAGTATTGGGATGGATTGGACACAGGGAAAGAATGGGGGTGAAGAAAGATTAGCAAAAGAGGTGTGGAAGGCAGAGGTGGAAGGGGTGAACTTGAGGGGTCGACCTAGGATGAGATGGATGAATGGGGTAAAAGGGGCATTGGGAAAGAGGGGAATGTCTGTTGAGGAAGGACGGGAGAGGACAGAAGACAGAGGTGAATGGAAAATGGTTGTGTATGGATGATGCTGAGATGCATGAGGGGGAGTGGGTGGGGGATAGGGGATGAGGGAGTATGTATGAGAAATAGATTGGCACAGCCCGAAGGGAATTCTCCCCGTCTTCTCCTTTTCTGCATGAGGGGACGGAGAGGGGGGTCGCAGATTTAATGAAGCGTCCTTTTTGCGAATGTTCTGTGTTTTGGACACTGCTTTTGACCTAAGGCAGTGGACAAGATGCAGAGATGACCCGTCATCCAGGAGGTGCCAAGATGAGAGGGAGGGAAGAAGGTAGAGGGGACTTGAGTATGTAGGGAATGGATTGGGTGGGAGTGGTTTCTATGCCGTTGTTTTTTGGCCACCTTCCGTGTTAGGGGGAAGGAGCCTTTGGTATATGTATGTATATGTATATGTATATGTATATGTATATGTATATGTATATGTATATGTATATGTATATATATGTATATGTGTATGTGTGTGTGTATGTGTGTGTGTGTGTGTGTGTGTGTGTGTGTGTGTGTGTGTGTGTGTGTGTGTGTGTGTGTGTGTGTGTGTGTGTGTGTGTGTGTGTGTGTGTGTGTGTGTGTGTGTGTGTGTGTGTGTGTGTGTGTGTGTGTGTGTGTGTGTGTGTGTATGTGTGTGTGTGTATGTATACATTTAGCATTAAATTTCTATATTAACAACGTTTATTTATATTTTCCTTGATCCATTTTCTGAGTTAGGTCATCATAGAAGGACTCATTTTCAACAGACATTTTTCTCTTTCCCAATACCCCTTTTTACCCCATTCATCCATCTCATTTTTGGTCGTCCCCTCATTTTCACTCCTTCCATCTCTACTTTCCACAATTCTTTTATTAATAATCTTTCTCCACTCATTCTTTCCATGTGTCCAGACCATCCAAATACTTTTTCATCAACCCTATGTCCCAGCTCCCTTTCCAACCCCGCTCTCCTCCTCACCTCCTCATTTTTTACTCTGTCCAGCCAAGTAACCAGTTCCATATTTCTCATGTATTTCATCTCAGACACATTTAAACCCTTCCTCTCTTCCTAGTTTATGTTCTCTATACAGTACTGTTGCACAATCTCCTCTTAGTATCTATTCCAAATGTCTATTTCTCATTACACTTTTTAATCCTCCAAGGTATTTACTTGCTTCTCTCAGTCTACATTCTACCTCCACTTCTACTTCTCCCTTTCCCGCCACATTCGCATCCAAGTATCTAAAGCTATCCACTTCCTTTAGTCTCTTTCCCTTAATAATCACTTCCAATTTGCTGCCATCCTCACCCCTTGTACATCTCATTACCTTACTTTTACCCACATTTATCCTCAACTTTCTTCTTCCGCACACCTTCCCAAACTCCGTCACTAACTTCCGTAATCCCACCTCTAATCGCGCTACAAGCGCAGTAAATTAAATTAGCTTTGCCCCCTCTGCCTGGAAGTGTAACTGTTTTAAAGTGTATTGAGGCGGCAGTCACGTGGCCTCTTAGGCGCCTTGAGTAGCAGGTTCGAATCCTTGCGCGACTGCCATAAAAATTATCTCTACCATCCTCATGTTATGTATATCATGTATGGACCTTACTCTGAAAATTAAGAAAAGCTCTTCCTTACCCTCCCCTTATTTTCTTGATGTAAAACCAACTTCGATATCCTAAGTGTGCATCCCAAGTATGGTCTCCCTAGGTTGAAATCTGAGAGAAAAGTCTGTGAGTAGACAAGCAGACAGAACGCATCCAATATATGCTAGATAGCTGATAATATTGGATTTCAACAGCTAAATATCTAACGGTACCTAGAAAAAATAGAAGAATTATGTATAGATACAAAAGGGTTCATTGAGATATGTCATCGAGACTCGTACCTGTCTTGAACAGTTCCAATCTAAATGATGGTACTTATTTCTGACATGGACAGAAAAGACCAGGGGCCGTATACACAAAACTTGCTAGCACTAACAAATAGCTGTTAAGGGTAACAAATTCCTGTTAAGGCTAACATTTAGCTGTTAAGCACTAACAGTGGATACAGAAAACTTGTTAGGGCCTTAAAAGTATCGTTAAGGTAAAAGTGCTGTGGAGGACTATTAAGCTCACAAATTCCTGTTAGTAGAGAAGATGGCGGAGCAACAACAACTACAAAGAAGACAGCGAGTTTATCGACAGCGACGGGACATATTTAACGAGTACAATGACGACGAACTCATCAAACGCTTCAGAATGAACCGTGCTGGTATAATAACAATGGCTGATTTAGTGAGGGACAAACTTCAATCCCGAACAGAACGGAATCGACCACTGAGTCCTGAGACGAAGGTGGCAATTACCCTATGATATTTAGCCACAGGTAAAATGCAGCAGTGACGACTTTGGGACCTCGCAAGCAACAATCAGCCGTGTCATTACTCAAACAATTGATGCACTATCAGAACCAGATATTGTAACTCAATTTGTAAAATTCCCATTGACTCGCCAAGATCAAGAAGTGCAAGTAAAACAAGCAGAGTTCATGGAAGACTGTAGGTTTCCCGGTGTTGTGGGTACCATAGATGGCACAAACATTAGAATTGTGGCTCCAAGTGTCGATGAACATTTATATGTAAACAGAAAACGATACCACAGCATCAACGTGCTTTGCCATGCCTCCCTCTTGTCCTTGTGGTTTAAACTTGGCTTGAATCGCCCATTTATAATTATTTTTTTCTCCATAATCACGTTGACCAAGAGGAGTGTTTCCTCGTGTGAGCAGTTTGGCTTCCTTTTCTTTTTCTGTGATTCTTCTGCCATGTCTATATCCTCTGAAATAATTGTTGAGTCTTCTGTCGGAAGATTTGAATGTGGCGCGGCCGCCTGTACAATGCGCCTTCGTCCAAAAATATCTGTCGTTGGTTAATAAGTACTCCTAAAAACCATACATACGATATCTATGTGCTATCATGATACTCTATTAATAAATTCTGAACAACTGCATTAATAACACTGTTTTATGTGTGCAATTCTTAATAATACGTCCATTTACATGTTCATAAGCTGCTAACTTCAGCACTGTTTAGCGGGACTTGACAAACAACTGTTTACTAGCTAACATTTGTTAAAGCATTGGTGTATAACTTTTAGTGGTTTTCTGTTAGCTAGCAGAGATTGTTAAGGCTAAAAAAAAAGTTTTGTGTATACGGCCCCAGGTCTCAAGCAAAATCTTTAGTGTCTTTCTTTCAATTCTCGTTTGGCCAGTGTATTAATCGGGTACACGGACGGAATGCCGAATGCACTTTTGCCGTAAGACAAGAAGTCGAAACCAAGATGCCAAATGGACACAAAACCTAACGGACTTAAAGCCGAACGGACCTAGAGCCGAACAGACGAACTCGAACGACATAAAGGCGTTTTTTTTTTTATTACACTTGACATAATGAAATATGAATATTTATATGTAAAGGAATACATAAAACAACTTCATAAAGTTTTTCTTTATACGATTTACAATGTAAAAATATGAAGATGTTATCTTAAATGGTTGTACTTGGCATTTAAAATGTAAAAAAAACAAAAACAAAAAAACATGAAAGTACTGTATATATATACATACATACATACATATATATATATATATATATATATATATATATATATATATATATATATATATATATATATATATACATATAACAACTTTGTAATACATTTTGTATTGGACACAAAGCTATCGGACTTGAACTAAAAAAAATACGCCCTAAAGCTCGTACAAACGCCAATTCTTTTTTATTATAAGAATTACAAATGCTTTTTATTCTTTCGTTAATTGCATCGTATTTCTTGCTAGGCCGTGATATGTCAATCCCTATAAATGTCTGCTCAATTAAAGTTTCAATGGCTGCCTGCTCATTTCTAATAACTTTTAATAGTTGCGGTTGTAGGATGAATTACATTGAGCCTCTTTTTAAAAGCCTGATGCCACCCTTCGACAGAATTCTTAGTTCTCAGCAAATCCTCATTGACTCGAGTGTGGACAGACCATATATCGACATCAAAAATTTATCTGTTCGCCGCCCTCTTTGTACTATTCCAATCAGGTACTTTCAAAGCATACTAGAAAATCACTTGATAACTCATCAGTTTCCACGTATAAGGAATTTACTAATTGGTCAAACAATTCATGCACATCTGTGGGTGAAACAAAAGCAAGTACTTGTAACTGCTTAATGAAAACGACATTGCAGAGTTCAACGTACCATTGTTGCAGTCCACATGACTGAATATTTCGCCACAAACATTGGCCAAAATGTATTAAACAACCTCCTATTGATGCATTAGGAAAATTCTTTTTAATGCTATTTATAGTTCTTCGTTCGAAGTCGATTGTTATTGAATCTGGATCCTGAACGCCTTTGCTTTTCAAAAATGTAAATATTTAACAAACAAGAAAATGTCTACAGATATAAGGAGAAGAACAGTTAAAACATTTATATGGTCAACACTATTATATGGTTCAGAAGCGTGAACAATCAGCAAAAAATTGCAGGAAAACTTAGAAGCAGCAGAAATGTGGATATGGAGACGAGTATTAAGAATACCATGGACAGCGAAGAAAACAAATGAAGAAGTATTAAGAGAAATGGAGACAGATAGGGAATTTATGACAACAATAAGGAAAAGACAGTTGCGATTCTTAGGATATATAATGAGGAGGGAAGGGTTGGAAGAGGTGGTGATGACGGGAATGGTGGAGGGAAGGAGAGCAAGAGGAAAGCAGAGGGAGAAGTATATGGACGGGCTGATGAGGGCGACGGGAAAACAACTCAAACCAGCACAGATATTACAAGTAACTAGGGACCGTGAACGGTGGCGCTCCATGGTTGCCGAAGTCCAAGACGGTAAGGTAAGGTAAATATTTCGTCATACGTTTTCTCTTTTTATCTACTTTACAAGGTTTTGCTCCCTGAAATAATAACATGTATTGTATACAGCTGTTTTCCTATGGGAGCAGAGTAAAAAGTTCCATCACCAAACCATGTCCGTATACTAGAAAGTAATTGCAAATTCTTCTCTGTTGAGAAAATGGTGAGAGCAGTAGTTTCATAGAGACGAAATTGTTCTCCACGAGTTGTCGTGTCTAGGTCTTTACTCTCGTTAACATCTCGTTTTCGTCTTACCATCCTTCCAAAAGTGTCTCTCTAAAGTAGAGAGGCAGCAACGCTAAGAGGTAATTCTTCCATGACATTATTAATTACACTGCTTGTCACCTCTTCTGCCTGTTCGGCTCTTGCTTTCATAGTATCCAAAGCTTTTAAAACACAATCGTGAGCACCACCTAGAGAATGTGAGTGATTTGAAGCAATACCATGTTCGGTGTCATGTACAGCTCTAATTCTAGAATTACACACTTTTCGTTTCTCATATCTCCAGAACACGGTTTCCTGAACCATTTAGAAGGAGCCTTCTGTTGCCATGCGCTGTTTTAATGGATTCCATGGTCAACCTGAAGGGATAAGACCGGCTCGTCCACGTTTCAATTTCCAACGAATGCCTCCATCGAGCGATTCTTCAGTCTCGACTGCGATGGCATGGAATTAAAAGTGATTTATGGTCGAAAAAAGATATTAATTGATCACTGGGAACCATTCAGTGTATATGTATATATGTATATATATATATATATATATATATATATATATATGTGTGTATATGTATATATATATATATATATATATATATATATATATATATATATATATGCGTAAATAACCACTAGGAAAAAGAAAACTAACGAAGCAGAGCGCTGTCGTGTATTTACATATACAGTGCAGATACGAAGTATCGGCACTGAAGATGTAATTACACGAAAGCGCTCTGCTTCGTTAGTTTACTTTTCCTAGTGGTTATTTACGCAGTTGTGAACACACGCTCCTAGTGTTTTTATTGCATATATATATATATGTGTGTATATGTATATATATATATATATATATATTCATATTTAAAAAAAATAAGAGATGAATTGGGAGTTTGTCAAGTAATAACTATATAGTTAAATCTTGAGTACCTTGTAAGTTGTTGCCGCGTCCTTTCTAATAAGGTATTTGAAAAACGGCACCTACTCCTGGACTCGGGCTTTCGTTCAACTGTAAAGACTGAAATACAAATACATACATTGTCTATGCACATTATACAATGAAAATAATGTCTACAAAGGTATCAGTCATTCACAATACTTTTAGAATAAACGTCTCTTAACAATTCCTCCAGAACATCTAGCTATATATATGGCTCACAGTGTTATTATGAACTTACATATGGGTGGAACATGTAACTACCCCGGTTTTGGCAGCATAGGATCTGGCTTCGGGCGGTCGAGAAACTGGTTCGCCAAGTATGGGCGCTCTAACACCCCCCCCCTCGGCCCCCTTTTTTTGGGGGGTGGGGGGAAGGGGCTGTTGAAGATATATCAGTTCGATTTCATATTATACTTTTTCT
>NC_134817.1:41494021-41501521 GCF_046742065.1 Oratosquilla oratoria | reverse complement strand
TTAGGAGTTTTCCAACAGGTACCCTAAGGTTTGGGTCTTTTAATGTGGGAAATGTAGTACCAATGAGAGTAAAAAGGAAGAGATAGGCAGTATGTTTGTGAGAAGAAAGATGGATGTGTTGACTTTGAGTGAAGCTAAATTGAGATGGAGGGGTGAGTGTGAGTTTGTAGTTGGGAGGTTCTCAGGAGTGACGAGAGGGCGAGGGAGAGAAGGGGTGGCTATACTAGTAAGTGAAGAGATAGGTAAACGTGGAGTGGAGTAGAAGGAGGTTTCTTCAAGGTTAATATGAGTGAAGGTGAAACTAGGAAAAAGATGTGGGTTTTTGTAAGTGCATATGGGCCTGGTAGTGAGAAGAGTGTAGAAGAAAAGATAATTTTTGGATAGATTTAAATGAGTGCATAGAGGGATTAGGGAGAAACGTCAATGTAGTTGTATTGAGAGACCTTAATACAAGGGTAAGAAATGAACCAATAAACGGAGTGGTTGGGAAATGTGGAGTTCCAGGAGAGAATCGTAGTGGAGAGTTGATGGTGGAGATGTGTCTAGAAAGAGAGTTGATGATAGCAAATACAGTGTTTAGGAAGAAAGTCAAGCAGAAGTACACAAGGGAGAGGGTGGTGGATGGAAGGGTGGTAGATAGAGCGTTAATGGACTATGTAGAGGTAGATAGGAGTATAATAGGAAGAGTTAAGGATGTACATATTCTAAGGGGAGAGAGTGGGGGAATATCAGATAATTTTCTGGTGGAAGGTAAGTTGAGAGTGGAGGATAGATGGAGAAAGAGGAAAAGGACAAAAGGTAGGGAGGTATTTAGAGTGAATTGCTTAAATGAGAAAGAAAAGGAGAAGTGGTATAAGAAGAAGCTGAGAGAGGAGTGGGAGGGAGTGAGGGATAGAATAGAATTAGGAGGAATGGGGATGGTTCAAGGAGGGAGCCACAAGATGTGCAAATATGGTGTGTGGAACAAGGAGGACAGGAGGAAATAGAAGGAAGGGTAGTGAGTGATGGTATGAGGAAGCAAAGAAGGCTGTAGAAGAGGAAAAGCGAGCTCTCACAGATTGGTTACAAGATAGGATGAGGAAATCATATGAGAGGTACAAAGAAAAAAGAAGAGAAGTAAAGCATAATATAAAGGAAACAAAGAGGAGAGTAGAGGTGAAATGGGGTAAGGGTATGGCAGATAATTTCTAAAGTAATAAGAAAATGTTTTGGAAAAAAATTAAGAGAGGAAGAGGAGTCGAATCAAGTAGAGAAGAAAATGTAAAAGGTGCAGATGGAGAGATGATAATGGAAGAGAAGGCAGTAAGAGGAAGGTGAGCAGAGCATTTTAGGGTGTGGCTAAATGTGAAGGAGGAAAGGGAGGGAAAGGAAGTTGCAGTGGGAAGTGCTAAGAAAATAACCGTGATGAGTAAGGAAAATGGAGGAGAAATAAGGAAGGATGAAGTGAAGGTAGTTGTTAAGATAATGAGAGCAGGTAAGGCACCTAGGCTGGATGAATGTCATGTAAAATGTCTGAAAAAGGAAATACAGTGTTGGTGGACTGGCTGGTGAGGTTATTTAATGTTTGTTTAAGAGAGGGTAGAGTGCCAGAGGACTGGAGGAGTGCCTATATAGTTCCACTTTACGATGGAAAAGGGGACAAGTGTAAGTGTAGTAGTTTCAGAGGGGTTAGCTTGTTAAGTGTAGTTGGGAAGGCTTATGGGAGGGTCTTGATTGAGAGCATTAGGAGAGGAATAGAGGGAGTGATTGGCGAGGAACAGTGTGGGTTTAGGACAGGTGGAATTTGCGTAGATCAGATTTTTGTGTTAAGACATGTATGTGAGAAAGCTATAGGAAAAGGTAAGGATGTTTTTTGGGACTTTTATGGATCTGGAAAAGGCTTATGTCAGGGTAGACAGGAAGGCACTGTAGGATGTATTGCAGATATACGGGATAGGAGAAAAGCTTTTAGGAGCTGTTAAGAGTTTTTACGAGAGTAGTAGAGCGTGTGTCAGGATTAGAAATGGAGAGAGTGAGTAGTTTGAGGTAAAGGTGGGACTTCGTCAGGGATGTGTTATGTCACCCTGGCTGTTCAATTTATACATGGATAGGGTGGTGCGAGAGGTAAATGCAAGGGTGGTGGGTCAGGGATTGGAGATGGTTAAAGAAAATGGAGAAAAGTGGGAGATAAGCCAGCTGTTGTTTGCGGACGACACTGCGCTTATAGCAGGATCAGAGGAGGGATTGAGGAAGTTAGTGACAGAGTTTGGGAAAGTGTGTGAAAGAAGGAAGTTGAAGATAAATGTGGGTAAAAGTAAGGTGATGAGATGTACAAGGGGTGAAAGTGGCAGCAGACTGGAAGTGAGCATTAAGGGAGAGAGATTGGAGGAAGTGGATAGTTTTAGATACTTAGGGTGCGAATGTGGCAGGAAAGGGAGGAGTGGAGGTGGAGGTACAATGTAGATTGAGAGAAGCGAGTAAATGCTTTGGGGGATTAAAATTGTAATGAGAAATAGACATTTGGGAATGGATGCAAAGAGGAGATTATATGAACGGGTGGTTGTGGCGACAGCACTGTATGGGGGCAGAAACATGGAACATGAGAGAGGAAGAGAAAAGGAGTTTGAATGTGTTTCAGATGAGGTGTTTGAGAAGTATAATAGGGGTTACTAGGCTGAATAGAGTGAGAAATGAGGAGGTGAAGAGGAGAACGGGGGTGGAAAAGTGAGTTGGGAGATAGGGTTGATGAAAGAGTATTAGGATGGTTTGGACACATGGAGAGAATGAATGAAGAAAGACTAATATATGAGGTGTAGAAGGCAGATGTGCAAGGAGTGAATATGAGGGGGCAACCTAGGATGAGATGGATGGATGGGGTAAAAGGAGATTTGGGGAAGAGGGGAATGTCTGTTGAGGAAGGACGGGAGAGGACAGAAGACAGGGGTGAATGGAGTATCGTTGTGTATAGATGATGTGATCCATGAGGTGGAATGGGTGGGGGAGGGGGGTAAGGGAGTATGTATGAGAAATAAACTGATGGAGCCTGAAGGGATTTCTCACCGTCTTTTCCTTTTTCTGCTTGAGGGGACGGAGAGAGGGGTCGCCGATTTAAGGAAGCGGCCTTGCTGTGGATGTACTGTGTCATGTGACACTGCTTCTGACCTAGGGTAGTGGGCAAGATGCAGGGATGACCCGTCATCCAGGAAGTACTAAGATAAGAGGGAGGGAAAAGTGTGGAGGGGAGTGGGAGTGTTTTTTATGCCTTTGTTTTTTGGCTACCTCCCTTATAAGGGGGTGGAGAGCCTTTGGTATATGTATATACAATGTATCTCGCACTTATACGGAGCACACATACGTACCTTGCAATACTTTTACACACACTATGAAAGACATCCATGCAAACACCTCAAGCGATTCAAAACAAAGCTCTCAAAT
Source organism: Oratosquilla oratoria (assembly GCF_046742065.1). Lineage (NCBI taxonomy): Eukaryota > Metazoa > Arthropoda > Malacostraca > Stomatopoda > Squillidae > Oratosquilla > Oratosquilla oratoria. The sequence goes on along the minus strand of NC_134817.1, from coordinate 41,498,107 downwards.
TCAACAAAAGTACGCACTACCCTAAGGTAAAAACAACACAAGCTCTACACGAGGAAATTAGCATTCCCCCACTAAACACGTATCTACACGAGCAAGCCACCCACATATGGGACAAACTCTTACAGATCAATGAAACTACACGTTCTCTAACAGACAACCCACTCCTACTACACAAGGAACACACTAGATTACCGCTGAGTTTCGAAAGAACTCAAGGCGATAATCTACGTACACTCCAATACACACTATACACCTAGGAACGGAATTATAAATGAGGGAAGTTTCCCCCCCAGACTTCAATATAACCCCCCCCCCATGAGTATAAAAAAGCTAGTATAGGCACTATCAAGAAAATAATCCAAATATAGATATAAGTAATAAAAAAAAACGTATATTTAGTTAAGGTTGACTAACCGAACACACACACACACCCTCATCACTACTTTCCATTTCATCTTGGCAACATGGCCCCTACACCCCCATTACAACTAACTTATCAATTGCCAGCATGCCGGAATCCCGGCAACCTTACTTTATCTCTCTTCCTTCCGTTATTTCTATCTCTTGTTTCCCTTTCCAGGTAATGGTCATCAGAGACACAATCACAGTAAAAATGGAGTTCAACTTCGCGAGAATATACTCAGATCTAGAGTCAATACGTAAACTTAAAAACACAATATCAGAACATTTGCATATGACGGTCATAAAAATGATCTAATTGATGTCGCTGTTCGCTAGAAAATTTCTCATATGATTACAATGGCGATAAGCATGAAAGTGATTCGTTCCGGTCCTTAACCCTTCCCACAAGTGTGATTGGCTGTGTGGTGAAAACGGGAATTTGGGTTGCAGCTAGCGACTTTCCCTATCTCGGGAACCAGTTAGGTTCTGAGTTCATACAGTTTTAATCATCAGTGGTCGAGTGGTCTAAGGCGAGCGGCGTTGGAGCCTCTTCGGTCCCAAAGCAGCAGGTTCGAATCCTCTGCGCGACGGTCATAAAAATTATCTGATTGATGTCGATGTTCACTGGCAAATTTCTTATATATATGTGTATGAAAATTTAACAACACCCTTACCGCTCTTTATTCCAGGTGACAGGAGTCACCTCTCGCCGGGTGGGAGGTATTATGTAATCATCATCATCATCATCATCATCATCATCATCATCATCATCATCATCATCATCATCATCATCATCATCATCATCATCATCATCATCATCATCATCATCATCATCATCATCATCATCATCATCATCATCATCATCATCATCATCATCATCATCATCATCTATAAGTTTCACCACCACATGCAGGAGCAGCATCTACTCTTACATTATCATCTTAGGCAAGTCACAATTGATATTTCTAATTGTCTTAGGAGATAAACAATTGCAATGTCGTAATTACTTGTTTAATTAATCAAGCAATGAATCATTCATTAAATCAATCAACCAATCAGCCAGTCAATGAATGAATCAATCAATCCACTCCTTGTAACCTGTGTATTGAATCATAGTGATGAAGCAGCAAATTTTGATTTCACGACCAATTATTCCTTTCCAGAAAAGAGTTCCATATTCTGCCGTCGAGGACCTCTTCTCTTTGTGTGCTAGATGCTCTGCCGAAATGATACTCGATCACGCCACGAAGTCCCGAGTTCGATCCCAAGGGGCACTATTGACTACCACTTGGCTCCATACTGGGTAATCAATGGAAGCTTCCAGTGCCAGAGAAAAAAAAAAAAAAAAAAAAAAGAGAGAGAGAGAGAGAGAGAGAGAGAGAGAGAGAGAGAGAGAGAGAGAGAGAGAGAGAGAGAGAGAGAGAGAGAGAGAGAGAGAGAGAGAGAGAGAGAGAGAGAACGAGAAAGAGAGTGAGTCTATTATTCCTTTTCCCAATATTTAAGAGGATATGGAAACTAAATTGTTTCCAGACGGGGGAATCATTCGGTGAACAGGTGTCGAGTGCAGGTGTGAGAGAGAGACAGATGTGCAGGAGAAGATAAACGGTTTTGGAGAAAAATTATCGTGGGATAGCGCCCCTTGCACCTCCTCTCACTCAAACCCTGGGAAAACTATATAAGTTTTCATCATTTTTTCTGTGATTTTAATTTTATCTTATTTCTGAAAAAAAAAGGTGGATATAAGGATTGAAAGAACATGATAGGAAGCAGTAGGAATAATTTTAGGAGTGATGGACAAAGTAAAGGATGAAGGCAAGGGAGAGAAACGGAGGATTTAAAGAATGAGAACAGAAAAATAGAGAGGAAGGGGAAGAGAACTGAAGAGAAAATACGAGGGAGAGAGAGATAAGAGAGAAAGAGATGGAGAGAAAGAGAGAAAGAGAGAGAGAAAATCAGAGACGGAATGAGAGGAAGGGATAGATAGAGAGAGAAATAGAACAGAGAAAAAGAGATTGAGCCAAAGATACAGACCGAGACTGGAGACAAACACTGAGAGACAGAGGGAGAAACAAAGACAGCAACAGGGGCAGAGACAGAGACTGAGACACAGATAGAGACAAAGACAGAAACAGAGACAGAGGCAGAGGCAGAGACATAGACATAGACATAGACAGAGACAGAGACAGAGACAGGGACAGAGACAGAGACAGAGACAGAGACAGAGACAGAGACAGAGACAGAGACAGAGACAGAGACAGAGACAGAGACAGAGACAGAGACATAGACAGAGACAGAGACAGAGACAGAGACAGGGACAGAGACAGAGACAGAGACAGAGACAGAGACAGAGACAGAGACAGAGACAGAGACAGAGACAGAGACAGAGACAGAGACAGAGACAGAGACAGAGACAGAGACAAAGACAGAGACAGGGACAGGGACAGGGACAGGGACAGAGACAGAGACAGAGACAGAGACAGAAACAGAGACAGAAACACAGACACACACACACGCGCGCGCACACACACACACACACACACACACACACACACACACACACACACACACACACACACACACACACACACACACACACACACACACACACACACGCACACGCACGCACACACACACACACACACACACACACACACACACACACACACACACACACACACACACACACACACACACACACACACACACACACACACACACACACACACACACACACACACACGCACACATATACATACGCACACAAAAAAGTTCGAGGTATAAAGTCTTTTTACGTTGTCATTTCTCTAACATTCCTTGAGTGAACAGACAGTTTTTTTTTGTTTTTTTTCGTTTGGGAATCATGTGAATCTATATTGTTTTTACTTTTCTCTCCTATTTCCCCAGAGCTGGTGGTTAAAAATTCGAAAATTTCTCGCCGGTAATAAATCTTTTTCCTTTATTTCTTTCTATCAGAAAATCGTCGTTCTTTTTGAGGAAGATAATTCAGTTTTGGTACATTTGATTTTTTTATGTTTTTTTTTTTAAATAATTTTGTTATGTTTCATTTTGATAGCTGTGAAGTACTTCTATGTCACGTTTTATTTTTCTCTTGATTTTTTATGTATTTTGATAAACATACTGATATCTATGACAATACTGTAGTTCAGCTACACGTGAAAGAAAATAATTTCCGCTCCATGTGCATTGCATACAGCTTTCAATTCTTTGGTAGAAATTGTCGCCAAATATCACTCTCTCCAATGAGTCCGTGCAGCTGCAGAAAAGAAAACAAACGTAAATTGTCACAGTCCCTCGGGTTATAGCTTGACCCATTCTTGAATTAAAAAGAAAATAAGAGAAAAAAGAGGACAGGAATGCAGGAAGGTAGGAACCTGGGCAGGTAGGCAAGCCGGCATGCAGGTAGGGACCCAGGCAGGCTTAATGAGAGACTGAGAAAAAGAAATTCTAGGAAGTAGTCCTACCGAGCGACAGTTCTTCTTAGAGACAGAATGTGAGACAGTCTTCTTGGAGACAGACTGTGAGACAGAGTCTTCTTGAAGACAGACTGTGAGACAGAGTCTTCTTGGAGACAGACTGTGAGACAGTCTTCTTGGAGACAGACTGTGAGACATAGTCTTCTTGGAGACAGACTGTGAGACAGTCTTCTTGGAGACAGACTGTGAG
>NC_134817.1:41469021-41479021 GCF_046742065.1 Oratosquilla oratoria | reverse complement strand
AATCATTGCCCTATTACTTTTCTAAAGGCTCTGAAGAAGGCACTGGAAAGCAGAACTAGCAGAGTTCGGGAGAAACTTATTAATGATAACTTGTCAGCATCAAGAGTAGAGAGAACCAAAAGAGGGATGAATAAGATAATTAAAAAGCTTTGTCATGCAGAATTAACAGCTTTGAACAACGTGAATTTAAAAGGTAATCATTAATCATAATTCATTAGTAAATATTTTCAAATTATTAGCTATTAGTTCTTAATCATTATTCACTGATCATTATTATTAATAATTCATAACTAACTAATCAAATTATTCGTTATTCAGCGCATACAATGGAAAATAGATAATGCAGTATGGGGTATACGTTAAGCAACACTCACTATTGCTTACAATTTACTATCTATTTTTTACATCTAATTCTAATTAATTATCTACTCTTTATCATTTGGCATTTGTTATATATTACTGTTTATAGCTTATTTTTGATCAATTACTACGCCGACAGTACTGTATGGGGCAGAAACATGGAACATAAGAGAGGAAGAGAGGAGGAGTTTTAATGTGTTTGAAATGAGGTGTCTGAGAAGTATGATAGGAGTTACTAGGCTGGATAGAGTGAGAAACGAGGAGGTGAGGAGGAGAACGGGGCTGGAAAGAGAGTTGGGAGAGAAGGTTGATGAAAGAGTATTGGGATGGTTTGGATACATAGAAAGATTGAGTGAGGAAGACAGAGGTGGAAGGAGTGAACATGAGGGGGAGACCAAGGATGAGATGAATGGATGGGAGAAAAAGAGTACTGGGAAAGAGGGGAATGTCTGTTGAGGAAGAAAGGAAAAAGACAAAAGATAAGGGTGAATGGAGAATGGTTGTGTATGGATGATGCTGTAATGCATGGAAGGGAGTGTGATGGGGATAGGGGAAGGTGATGGAATATGTGTGAATGATATTTTGACGCAGCCGATTAAATAGATGTGCTGTGTCTTGCTGCACTGCTTCTGACCCAGGGCAGTAGGCGAGATGCAGGAATGACACGTCATCCAGGAGCAACGATAAGGAGGGAGGGGGTGGATGGGAGTGGAGTAGGTGGGAATGGAGTGGATGGGATTTTTTTTTTTTTTTTTTTTTGCTACCTCCCTTGTAAGGGAGGGGGATAGCCATTGGTATATGTTTGTATGCGTTTTATTATCTACTACTTTTCTAGTATCCATTGTTTAGTATTTAGTATTTACTTACTAGTTTCTAGTGACCACCTATTACCCCGTTACGTTTCAGTTATTACTTGTTATAGTTATAATTCTTGTTCTTATTATTGGTTATGTATTACTCATTTACTTATATATCTCTTATTCGTTAGATACCTAACGCATTTGTAGTAGACTGAACCTTTCAGACTGTTACGAAACATTTCCACTGCTTTGAACTGAAAGCCTTTGCGTGTTTGAAAAGAACTTTTTCTCTGCTTTTTATTGTCTTAAAATTCAAGTTCGTCGCTTGACAATAAATAAGCGTCGCGAATGGCCCACACAGAACAGAACTTGGAGACATTGCCTCTGCAAGATTGGGGCAACATATAGGCAACAGAGGGGCAACCCTGGCGCAGAGGATTGAGTTCCTCGGGCGTCTTTCAACTTGACAGATTCATTTTTATTTTGCGTTGGTCTTGTCTCGCTCAAGGAAAGAGAAGATATCGTCTGGACGCAGAATCACTTTCAAAGTCCTGTTCCAGCTTCTAAATTTAACTTTGCGAATAAAACTTTCCTTGCTTAGATTGTTATGTATCTTTCTCAAAATTAGTTGTCTTTCAAAAAAGGAATAAAATGTATAAGAAATAAAAATGGAAAAAGGATCTGGATGTTATGTTAGTCTTAATTAAATCAGATTTGGTCATGATATTTTTAAGGAGGATTGTATAGTCTGTTCCATTACCACGCGAAGTCTGTATCTAAAAGATATTTAATTGTCCCCTGATGCTACATCACCAAAACGGCACCAACACAGAATGTACCTCAGTTGAGCAGTAGGCGTCTCTCAGGTCAGGCCAAGCTTTAGCTGCTTCAGTCAGTGAGATGGCGAGTGGTTGTGTTTCAGTAATCAGCGCCAAAGAGGTACACTTTCTAAGTAGTAGAATTGTTGCCTTAGAGAAGACTGTTGAGGATCTTAAAAAGGAGAATCGAGTTCTTCGCTCGAAGACCTAAAACTACGACGATAAACCGTGTTTGAATCCTGGGTAGAAAAAGGTGACAAACAAAACACGGAGAGATTGTAAAAAGCCCTCACCAGACCCGCTTGAATGCAGAAACTCATTTCAAGTTTTCGCAGGTTTACAAGAAGAAGAAATGAAGAAAAAGTAAGAGAAGTATAGGGCAGTCGCTAGACCCCTGCCCACAGGTAAGATATTGGTTGTAGGAGATAGCCAGGTGAGGTATTTAGATAGGGCCTTCTGTGACAAAGATAGAGAAAATAGGAGTGAGGAATTTTTTGTGAGGTTCCAGGATGCGCTAGATAAGATTAAGAATAAGGGAGGGGTTCCTGTTTTTTGTGAAATTCTTCCGAGGCAAAGAGTTGGAGGCATGTGGCATTACAGGGCTATTGCAATGAATTGCAGGCTGGCAAAACATTGTAAGGGCAATGGGTGGGCATTTTTCGACAAATGGGATAACTTTTAAGGTAAAAATCATCTATATACAGGGGAGGGGTGCACTTGTCGCCCATAGGATTTCGGTTCCTTTCTGAATCCCTTGAGCGAGTAGGTATACTGCATTTTTTGTTCCGAGTATTACGTGGGAGTCGGGGGGGGGGGTATCGGAATATAGTTTAGGCAATGAGAACTGCTCAGAGAGAGGCTGTGAAAAAAAAATATCACCAAATCAGGTGGAGGGAGGATAAACTGAAATTTTAATATACAAACAGCAGAAGCGTGATAAATAATTTTTTTTTTTTTACTGTGAGGTAAAGCATGTGTAGAGAGATTTGATATCATAGCTATTACTGAATCTTGGATCATTATAAATGATAGACATTTCCTTCCGGCAATCGCGGTAGAAGGATATTATTTTTCACAACGACAGGGTTGGCAGGAGTGGGGAGGAGCAGCACTTTTCGTTAGAAATGCAATAAACTGTATTATCAAAAAAATTATTAAGGGAGAGGATAGTACGGAGTCTATTAGGGGAGAGATTATAAGCAAGAATAAAAAACATATCATTGGCGTCCTATATAAACCTCCTAACCTCAGCATTGAGCAGATTTATCCCCTGATTCATTAAATGAGCAGGGCGTTCCAGTACAAAAACGAGATCATGGGATATTTTAATCATAGAAACATTGACTGGAAATTTTTAGTAGATCAGGAAACGAAAAATTTCTTAGATGTAGTTCAAGATAATTTCCTAAAAAAATTATTACCGGTTCTACGAGGGGAGATAATACTCTGGGCTTACTTCTAACTAATAATGAGCACCTAACGAGTAACGTAAAATTGGGAGATAGTGTAGGCTCTAACGATTATCAAGAAATAAGGTTTAATGTCATTTGGGAAGAATTAAAAAGTACATACAACGTTCAAGTACCGGACTTCAGGAGAGCCAATTTTGATGAGATGAGAGACTATTTGAGATATTTGATCACTTACGGCACTGACCTAGGGGACTGTGACGGGGTTAGATACACGGTCAGTCCGGATGTCATTAGCGCGGTTAGGGGTCGGGTCACGGAGGGTAATATGCGTACCTTGGGTCAGGGCGCTTGCGGGTGTGGGGTTAAGAGCCTGATCAGCGATTTAGATTAAATGTATAGTAACCTAAAAACTTTAATTCTAAATGCACATAATAAATTTATTCCCCTTAAGTCAACACGGAAGAATAGTAATACTCTCAAATGGATGACGAACAGGCTGAAACGTGAAATCGGAATGGAAAGAGGACTTTACGTATGAATAGATAAAAACGGTAAAACAAACCTTAGATCCAAATATAACAGTATGGCAAGACTGCTTAAAAAGAATACGCGCACAGCAAAACGCAACTATGAAATTAAGGTTGCCAGACAAGAGAGATTCAATCCAAACGGCTTTTTTTTATCTCTACAAAATAATGAATGGGTAAGCATAATTCAAAATTACGAAAACGTCATGATAGAATCAGAGGAAAAAATGAGTGAGGTGTTTAACAAATATTTTCTCTCAGTATTTGCTAAGGAGAGGTTAGATGAGGTACCTGACTCCGATTCTATTTTCAGAGGAGATGAAAAAAGTAGACCACCTAATATCACCATTAGTAAGGTAGAAGTAGTCAAGCAGATTGAAAGACTTAAAGCTACAAAAACCCCGGGTCCAGACGAAATTTTTCCGAGAGTGCTTAAAGAGTGTAAATCTGAAATCTGCGACCAGTTAACAGAAATATTTAATAAGTCGATAGACACTGGTGTTGTGTCTATTGCTTGGGGGCAGGCAAGCGTTGTTCCTGTTTCTAAAAAGGGAGTCTACATGCAACTACAGGCCAATCAGTTTGACGTCAATTATGGATAAAATTATTAAATCAATAATAGTTAATAGACTCAGAGAACGCATCGAGAGACATAATCTGATTAGTGGCACACAGTATGTTTTTTCCAAGGGTAAATCATGTGTAACTAATCTTCTATCCTTTTACACTAATTTATATAAGGCGTCAGATAACAATGATAGTTACCTTGACTTTAGCAAAATATTTTACAAGGTGCCCCACTAGAGACTACTAAATAAAATCAAAACCCATGACATAGGAGGAAAAACGTTAGAATGAATTAAAGCTTGGATCAGTGACAAAAAAAAAACAGCGGGTCACTATAAAAGGTATAAAATCCAGGTGGGAGAGTGTTTCTAGCGGGATTCCCCAGAGTTCGGTTTTGGGCCCCTTTTTGTTCATTATGCACATAAATAACTTTGACAATGGTATTGATAGTGATGATAGTAAGTTTAAGGACGACGCTAAAATAGGACGTCTAGTTAGGTCAGGAGACGACGCCGAGGTTCTGCAGGATGATCGTAACAAATTCTTTACATTGTCGGTGGAATGGCTAATGGACTTCAATATTTCAAAGTGCAGCGTGTTAAACGTAATGGCTACACAAACCCGAAAATAGATATAGCTTAGATAACACGTTTTCAGAAAAAACTGAGTGCGAGAGAGACTTGGGTGGTTCTAGTGAGTCCTGACCTTAAATTCAGGAAACAGTACATTAGCGTCATGAACAAAGCTAACAGAGCATTAGGTTTCATTGATACGACGGTTACGAATAGATGTGCAGAGACAATTATCAAACTCTATCTAGCGTTAGATCCATCCTTGACTATGCGGTACACTTTTGGTCTCCGTCTTATAGAATGGACATCAATTCACTAGAATCAGTACAGAGAAGAATGACCAAAGTGATACATGGGCTCAGAAATTTACATTACAAAGAGAGGCTTAGGGACCTTAACTTACACTCTCTGGAAAGACACAGAGTGTGGGGTGATCTAATAGAGGTGTTTAAGTGGATAGAAGACTTTAACAAAGGTGACACAAACAAGGTCATTATATTAAAACAACAGGGCAGGACTCGCAGTAATGGATTTAAACTGGACAAATGTAGATTTAAGAAGGAAATAGGCAAGAATTGGTTTACTATTAGGGTGGTCAATGAATGGAATAGATATAGTAACCATGTAGTGAACGCTGAAAATATCAATTGTTTTAAGAAACGGTTAGACAACTTAATGGATGTGGATGACAGGTGGTAATAGACATGGAACTGCCTAGTGTAGGGGTTATGGTCTCTTGCAGTCTCCTTTATTCTTATTTTCTTATGTACCTTTATAGATACATATTTACTTTAACCTTTTCTAAACCGACCGTACTTACACTTTTATTGTGGCTTTAATTAGAATATCTAATTCATTTTTTTTAATATCTTTCGAAAACAGTGTAATACGATTTTTTTTTCTTCCGAAATATATGTATTAAGTTGCATGAGTTCGCTTCTGGCGGAAAATTATAATGCTTTCACTTTCTGACGACTATGGCTACTGCTACTTGCCTCAGAATTTCCCACACGCAGAAATTAGAGCTTCCAATGCAGCTTGAAGGTCTACACTCATCCTTTTATTTATTTTTATTTTTTCTCTATGGGCGTAATACTTTAAGAACTTTAATCATCTCTTCACTTTTATTGTGCATGGGCTTCGTTACAACTTTAAAGCTATAAGCACATATCAGATTATGAGCGACCATTTCATAGTGTATATACTAAAGTATTAAGCTTTATTGCTTTATATCTTTGCCTAATTTTTATGGCCTAAGACACAACACCGAAATTGAAGTGATATTTCCAACTGGCCGCAGACACATTATTTGAACAGGTAACTACTGTAATCATGGATTGTCTGTTAATTTGTCCTAATTTTGAATACTTATAAAGAATTGTTTGCAAATAGAACACACTGTATAATTGCTTGTTTGATAAATTAAACGATTTCTGCTGGTGTCTATTCAATTATGTCATGTCCGTATATATATATATATATATATATATATATATATATATATATATATATATATATATGTATATATATATATATGTATATATATATATATATATATATGTATATATATATATGTATATATTAAATACGTATATATATATACTTGTATATATATATATATATATATATATATATATATATATATATATATATATATCACATAATTTCCGACAGTTGTCCCCGGACTCAAACCAAGGACTTGTACGTTAGCAATTCAATGCTTCTACCAACCACGCTACTGAGGCTATAAAATTCTTCAACCTCGGGGTTAATCTACACCCGCAGGATTTGAGTCGACTACTATCTGCCGTCCTAATCTAAATTTTACGAAGTACCAGCGGATGTAGATTAACCCCGAGGTTAAAGAATTTCATAGCCTCAGTAGCGTGGTTGGTAGAAGTATAGACCTGCTTCCATGCAAGTCCCTGGGTTCGAGTCCGGGGGCAACTGTCGAAAATGATGTGATTGAAATCGTCGTCATTGGCGATTCTATTCAGGTATTACAACGACGAAAGTTCATCAAGGATACGTTTCTGCTTCACCACTACCTATGGGTGGCCTGGTTCTTCGTAAAATTGAGATTAGGACGGCAGTTAGCAGTCCTGGGTTCGAGTCCAGGGACAACTGTCGGAAATTATGTGACTGACATCGTGATCATTGGCGATTCTATTCATATATATATATATATATATATATATATATATATATATATATATATATATATATATATATATATATGGGTAAATCTTCGCAGCAGGTTTTCTTTTAAACATGATTTGTTAAAAACAATTGCGCAGTTGTTTTTAACAGATCATCTGGGGGTATATATATATATATATATATATATATATATATATATATATATATATATATATGTATGTATATACATATAAATATTTTTACATATATAAAATAGTAAAACGGTGCTAAAAATGTTGCACGAAGTGACTTTGTAAGATTATTACTTGTTATTGATCTAAGACAATATCATACTTTTCTTGATATACAGCAGGTTTCATCGTTAAGACAATAAAGTGTACAGAGTTTAAGTACTTAACTTTATTACTCCTATAATGTCCGTTACATCTGTTAATTTTGTATTTCCCTCAGTTCTATATAGGGAAAGTGTAATGGCGGTGATCCTCTCTACTGCTATAAGGTGACAACTGAGACAATCCACACTAACACGACTTGAACAACGGTTCTCCCTATATATATATGTATATATATATATATATATATATATATATATATATATATATATATGAACCCAATGACTGTTGTCAGGTATTCTGAATCTCCATTTTTCCATTTAAACTCGAGGCAAAAATCACGTATTGCTACCTTTTCTTCAAACATATGTTGTGACTTATCGACATAAGTCGCAACATATCTGGCGGCACAGCGGTGGGATCCAAGGAACACTTATCTGATAACAGCAGCGGGTATATGGAGAACAATTCAAGATTCCAGAGTAGCTACAACGGTGCCTGCAACGAGACAAAAGCCCACCCACATCGCCTAGAGGGTGATTTTAGGGAATAGAGGAGACTTCAAAGGACCATAAGGCCTATACTAAGGAGCTCCATGTCCCTTAACACCTGTTATTCTTATTCATAAACTTATCTGTTCTTCTCTTAAAACCAAATGTTTTACCAGTCATTACATGGTTACTAGGTCTATTCCATTAGTTCAACTCTATGTTGGCAAACAATTCCTGCCTATTTCCCTCATAAACTTAAATTTCTCCAATTTATACCCATTACTACGATTCCCGCCTTGCTGTCTTAATATAATTATCTTGCCTCTATTACATTTGTTAAAGCCCTTTACCCATTTCAATACCTCTATTAGATCACCCGCATTCTTCGTCTTTCCAGAGAGTGTAAGTTATGGTCTCTAAGCCCGTCTTTGTATATAGAATTTCTAAGCCCCTGTATCATTTTTGTCATTCTCCTCTATATTGACTCTAGTGAAGTGAAATCCATTTGATAAAATGGAGACCTAAACTATACCGCATGGTCAAAAACTCCATAAAATAATTTTGAGATTTTTTTTTATCTTTATATCAATTTACTACCAGCTTTGATTAATTCCTCGCATTAAGTGTGAATAATATTTCCAGTGACATTTGCTTCCTGCATCTACGAGATCGTTCACATCTCATCGACGTTTTGTTAGGTCGTCAAAGTTTACAGACTCGTGTAAAATACGTTGCCACATAACCTAATTGGAAAAATGAGTTGCCTGTTCATTTGCATTAATATTTGGGTAAAGAAGCCTTAGAGTATAATTTACGGTTGAAGATCAACTCCTTCGTCAAAGTTTGCGTATCTTGATATTATATAGATAACGCTTGACTTTTTCTCATCTATTCAGTTCGTCTTTCAAGATGTATAATGGGTTTTGTTTAAAGATAACACACAGCAAGAGAATATTTGTTCTATAACGTAGCCATATGCTCTATTTATACAGCCAAGGCATGAACTCACCCCAACCCCTTTTACTCTATCCGTCACCCATCTGTTTCCCTTTTACCTTAACTCCTTGTAAAGACCATATACAGTAGATACAAGGAGAAATAACGTAAAAGTCATATACAATAAATATAAGGAGAAATAGGTCAATTAACAGATAAAAGAATAAATGCAAAGAAATATGCGCACCGGCTGATGAATGATAAAGAAAATCAACAACCAAGTCTAAAAAGGTAGATAAAAAAGTAGACAATTAAATGTATCAATATACACTTAAACATATAAATAGAAAACAAATTTGGCCTTATATAAAATCACTTACGTATATCTTTTATCAAAGTTTCCTAAAGAATCTTCAGGCTTCAAAGAAAGTATTATTCAAATGTGTAATATTTTTTTTATTTTTCTGTCCCCAAGATTTATAAATCACCATATTGAGTTTTAACCTGACTCACACTCCATATTCTCTCCAGACATTTCCCCCCACGCGCAGGGTTGGTCCTACATAAGACATGAAAAAAAAATCTTCTGGGGAATATCCAAAATGTCCTCAACAAATTCTAATCTATCTTTGTAATATTCGGAAAATATGTTTAGATCCTTATTCGCAATGGGTCCCACTTTTTCTTTAAATGCCGCCAAGCTATTTTACTTTCACATATCCGTATCGCCTCATCGTTGACAGAGGGATTAAAGGTACGTTTTGCTCAGTGTGATTACATTGGTCAACATAATTTATTAAAATACCTGTCCAACAAGCAAAAGGAGGTGAACTTGATAGAAAATTTCTGCTTATTTCAAATATGTTTAATTTCTTTTCTATCTGCTTATTTCAAATATGTTTTCATTTTTTTCTATCTGTGATCGCATATTATACTAAAAAAAATTAATAATAAATAATGTTCATAACACTCTAATCAATGGCGTGAAACACAGTTTTAGTGACTTCAATGTCGATACCCCGCAA
>NC_134817.1:41454021-41461521 GCF_046742065.1 Oratosquilla oratoria | reverse complement strand
CCACTGCCCTAGGTCAGAAGCAGTGTCGCAAGACATAGCACATCCACAGCAAGGCCGCTTCATAAATTCGGCGACCCCCTCTCCGTCCCCTCTTCCTCACCCCCCATCCCCCACCCACTCCCCCTCATGCATCACAGCCTCATCTATACACAATCCTTCTCCATTCATCCCTATCTTCTGTCCTCTCCCGTCCTTCCTCTACAGACGTTCCTCTCTTTTGTAAAGCCCCTTTCACCCCATCCATCCATCTCATCCTTGACGCACCCTTATATTCACTTCCACCTCCACCTTCCACACTTCTTTTACTAATCTTTCTTCACTCATTCTTTCCATGTGTCCAAACCATCCTAATACTCTTTCATCAACCCTATCTCCCAGCTCCCTTTCCACCCCTGTTTTCCTCCTCACCTCCTCACCACCTAAAATAATAGAACAACACCGAATAAGCAAGTAGATAAATTGGTATGTTATTATTCATATATATGTATATATATATATATATATATATATATACATATATATATAATACATACTCTTTGAGGCATATTGAATTGTATGAAACAGCAAATTGAGCTCTGATGAGTTTCCGATGAAGAGTTTCAAGTCTTCTAAAGATCTCTCTAGCATGGAGAGGTAAAGAAAAAACCAAGTTGCCGATAGAAGCCATCTAATGGGTAGAACAGTGTGGGTTATTGATATCCCCGTCTGGCGACATGTGGCAACTCGCATGCCCGGGTAGGCATGCATAGGTGCTTAGCAAGAGTGCTTGAGTGAGAGACTAGAGGGGACGCTGAGTCACGCATGGGCGCTAGCTTTGACTCTGTTATTATATTGTATCTTCTTGTAACTGTGTTAGTGTTTAAGGCTGAATGTACTTAAGAACCTACAGTGTGTATTATTAGCCCTCGACCAACACACACATGGCGCAGTGAGATATACAACATTGACAGTGCATACAGGGCAGTGCAACCCAATGAACTCAGCCTATACCTGCATTATTTTGGTGTACCGTGTCCCACATATCGTAATTGTGTGCGACAAGGGCTCACGAACGTGTGCAGTCCCAGTGACAGAGTTACACGCTCGCACGTACAACATAAGTGTTTCAAACGAAAAACCGGCATATGCAAGTGTTCGTTAGTGACTGGCAGTGCTCCGACGCCATATTGCGTTCATCCATGTGACGCGTTATGCGTATATGCGTGGAGCCTTCTCGTATAGTGTCTAGTGCTTACACGTGTGGTTTATAGTGCCTCCCCGTATAGTGTATAGTGTATAGTGTCGCAGTGCATTGTGAGTGGTATTTGCGAAAATCTTGCTGCCTCTTTGTCGGAGAGACGCTTGTATTTGAACATTGGCAGGACGTGTGCGCGATACTTCCCCTCGCTTACACGCCCGCGGGCCAACTGGGGCCCAGGTAGCTCGCTTACGGGTACTCATCCGCGCATTACGGGCCCACACTATTAGCTTTATTCTAGCGAAATGCCTAATACTCGTTCAGGAGCAATCGAGCAAGAGGAGGAAGAGATGCAGCCAGATCTTTCCGATGAGCAACAGGCCGCATCCTTCCCACCGACCACACCGACAGACATGCTTTCCCTCGTGAAATGGATTGAAGAGACGAGGTTAGCAGAAGACGAACGCAGACGACGAGAAGACCAGGCTAGATTTGAAGCCCTGCTCAAATTGATAAACCCGGAACGGCAACCCGCTCACTCTCCCCCAGAGCACCATGCGGCCTCCGATGACAGCCGTCATCGTCAGCCCCCGCTCCCTCCACCCACTCAAAAGGCCAATGCTCAGACGCCACCTCCGCTTAAACCAGATGCCACCTACCAATTGTTCCGCGAATGGAAGCGACGTTGGCAAGATTACGCTACCATGGTCGACCTGTATAGCTTACCCCATGAGAAGCAGCTCATACAATTACGTATGTGTCTCACCCTTGAAACACAACGTGTCCTAGAGCATACCCTGCAAATACCTCCCTCTACAGACAAGACAGTCGATGAGGTGGTCGCTGCTCTGGAAGTACACATCAAGGGCTTGCGGAACGAGGCAATACGCAGGAGGGGATTGCTTAGCTGCAGGCAGATGGAAGGCGAAACATTTGCAGATTTCTACGTAAGGTTGCGTCGCAGTGCCGAGGAGATCGACATATGCCCTGGTAAATCGCCAATTTGCGAAGAGACTCAGTTGAAGTCGGTGATTATTATGGGCGTTCGGGATGATGAGTTGATTCAGCGACTCATATCCCTGGACGACAAGTGCTCACTGCAGGACATGGTCAATACATGCCGCTCCTATGAAGCAGCCAGGTGTGCTACGTCTGATATTCGTGCCCAACCTGCACAAGTAAGAGCATTGACCCACCACCAAAGAAGGAAGAAGCAGAAAAGTTTCCTCAGGCAAACCCCTAAGCAACCGACATCGAAGGCAACGGACCCATGCCAGTGCTGTGCTAGGCACCATGAGCCAGGAGCATGCCCTGCGGCTCAGGCTACCTGCCGCAACTGTGGTCGGCAGGGACACTTTCCTTCCACGATCAAATGTCCCGCTAGCAAGACCCAGTGCCGCCTCTGTTCCCGTATCGGTCACTTCGACACTTATTGCAAGCAGGAGACTCGTCAGAAACACAAGCGAGGTGTTTCAGTCTCTGGCGGTGGACATGTTTCGGAACACCCGCCAACCCCACAGCCGTCCTGCCGTCGAGTGATGTCTCCTAGCCTCAGCACTGCGGTGCCTCAACACGTCAGCGTCCTTATCACACACGGTGGTAAATCGTCATACTTGCAGATGATCCCAGACACCGGTGCGGATATCACTGTGATAGGACCACAGCACTTGAGAAACCTTTCCATTTCAACAAGGACACTACACGCTTCCCCGCAAACCACCACACTCACAGCCGACGGATCTGAAATGACTCCTGCCCTTGGCACGCTCACGGCTACCCTTACTTTAGGTAAGCGGTCGTGCTCTGCTCAGATCCGAGTACACAAGGACATCCAGACCCCACTCCTCTCCTTCAGCCACTGCAAGGCATTGGCCATCATTCCCAAGGAATTCCCTAAGCCAATATTGGAGGTGAAGCACGTTAAGAAGTGTGTGGAACTCCCATTCTCTGCCTCCACACCACCCTCAGACGTGAAGGAGTACTTCTTAAAGGAGTTTAAGGACGTTCTGGTGGCTAAAGCAGCTCTTCAGTCCACACCACTTAAGCCCATGGTGGGATCACCAATGCGAATCCACCTGAAGGATAATGCTGTGCCTTTTGCAATCCATACACCCCGGCAAATTCCCCTGGCTTTCAGAGACCACGTCAAGGACGAGCTCAAGTCCATGGTCTCTCAAGGGATTATTCGACCGGCTGGCGACGAACCTTCAGAATGGTGCCACCCACTTGTCGCCGTAGCTAAACCAAATGGAGGTGTGAGGATCACGACGGATCTGTCCAAACTTAACGCCCAGGTGGCTCGCCCACCCCATCCGTCGCCCACACCCTTTGATGCTGTACGTAGCGTACCGACCTCAGCTCGTTACTTCACGACCATGGACGCTCTCTGCGGCTACTGGCAGATCGAACTCGCCGAAGAGGATAGACACCTTACCACCTTTATAACTCCACATGGTAGATTCCAATATTGCAGAGGACCAATGGGATTTGCAGCAACAGGCGATGCCTATTGCCTACGAGGTGACATTGCACTGCAAGGTGTCAAGAATTGCGTCAAAGTGGTGGACGACATCCTCCTTTACGATGCCGACTACACCACTCACCTTACCCGCATCCACCAAGTCCTCACCAGATGTCGTGAATTTGGCATCACCATTAATAAGGAAAAATTTGAGGTCGCCGCGCCTAAGGTGGATTTCTGCGGATTCACATTGTCAGTGGCAGGTATCGCTGCTGACCAAGACAAAGTGATTGCTATCAGGGACTTTCCAACTCCTGCAAATTTAACAGACCTTAGGTCCTTTATGGGTCTCGTTAACCAGTTGGCTGAATTCACCCCGGAGATATCCGCAGCTGCCCAACCTCTCCGGCCCCTGATGAGCCCTAAGAGACAATTTCTCTGGACACCGGATCATGACGAGGCATTCCGAAGGGTGAAAGCCGCCCTCATCGACCCCCCAGTTCTCGCATCATTTGATCCAACCCTGCCAACTATCCTCCAGACGAATGCATCTCGGCTTAACGGCATTGGTTTTGCATTACTACAGGACCACGGCAGCGGACGCCTACGCCTAATCCAATGCGGTTCCCGTTTCTTGACGGAGGCGGAGACTAGATATGCCACCATCGAGTTAGAATTACTCGCCGCCGTCTGGGCGATGTTCAAATGCAAATATTACTTGATGGGACTTCAGAATTTTACGTTGATGACCGACCATCGCCCCCTGGTTCCCATCCTGAACAGCTACACTTTGGACGCAGTGGAGAACCCACGTCTCCAGCGCCTGAAGGAGAAGGTGTCCCCATACATCTTCACAGCGGTATGGCGTGCCGGAAAGGATCTTCGCATCCCGGACGCCCTATCCCGTGCCCCAGTGAGCTACCCAGCGCCGGAAGACCACACACTCTGCACCCACTCCATTGCATCTCTATATACGATAGCCACGGTGAGAGCTGTGACAGAGTCCCACGTAGATGAAGATAGGACTCTGGAGGAGTTACGTGACTCAGCTAGGACTGACCCAGACTACGTCCAATTGCATCGCTGTGTGACGTTCGGATTCCCCTCGGACCGCTATGCCCTTCCTAGGCCCTTGCTCCCATACTGGAAAATTCGGGATAACCTCCATGCCGATGGTGACCTCGTCCTCTACGACATGAGAATTGTGGTTCCTAACGCCCTTCGCCGCCGCAT
Source organism: Oratosquilla oratoria (assembly GCF_046742065.1). NCBI lineage: Eukaryota > Metazoa > Arthropoda > Malacostraca > Stomatopoda > Squillidae > Oratosquilla > Oratosquilla oratoria. Next base: position 41,456,650 of record NC_134817.1, on the reverse strand, counting down.
CCTGGCCCGTCTTCATGATAGCCACAGGGGCGTGGAGGCGACAAAACGCCGGGCAGGTCAAACTGTCTTCTGGCCAGGCATCAATTCGGACATTGCAAACACGGTTCAGTCGTATGAACCCTGCCAGTATCTCCAACCTAGCCAGCAGAAGGAACCCATACTTAGCGACGACCACCCAACAAGGCCCTTTGAGTCGGTCTCAGCGGACTTCTTCTCCGTTGCAGGCAAGTCATTCCTTGTCATCGCTGACAGACTCTCCGGCTGGCCTGTGGTCGTCCCTTACAAAGGCGATACGACGTCGTCCAACACCATCCGCATGTTCTGCAACTACTTCCGGGAAGTTGGTGTCCCCCTCCGCTTGCGAACAGACGGAGGCCCCCAGTTCACCAGCCAGGAGTTCAGGAGCTTTGCAGCACGATGGGGTGTGCGACACATTGTCACATCACCTCACTACCCGCAATCCAATGGCCATGCCGAGGCCGCCGTGAAGGCCATCAAGCACCTCATCCTCAAGGTGGCCCCTTCAGGCAACATAGATTGCGAGGAATTCGACCGAGGCCTCCTGGAACTGCGGAACACTCCCAACTTCACTGGTCGTTCCCCAGCTCAGGTGTTATATGGCCACCCCCTCCGCTCCTGCGTTCCGGCCCACCCAGATGCTTTCTCCACGGAGTGGCAAACCAAAGTGGAGGAATGCGACCGCCGCGCAGCAACCCAGGCCAAGGATGCTGCAGCTCTGTATGACAGCCATGCACGTGAACTCTCCAGGCTGCACGTCGGCCAGCACGTTCGGATCCAGAACCCGAAGACCCACCGCTGGGACAAGGTCGGCATTGTCATGCGCGTTGGCAAAGCCAGGACCTATGAAATACGCACCACAAGTGGCCGCGTGTTGCAGCGTAACCGCCATTTCTTGCGACCTGTCACCTGCACCCCTTCCCATCCACACGAGGCCCATAGCGAGGACCCACCTGCTGATTTGCGTCGCTCCAAGAGACTCCAGCGCAGATTGTCCACCCGTGACTAAAGTCTGCGGGCGCGAAAGGGGGAAGGGAGGTGTGGGTTATTGATATCCCCGTCTGGCGACATGTGGCAACTCGCATGCCCGGGTAGGCATGCATAGGTGCTTAGCAAGAGTGCTTGAGTGAGAGACTAGAGGGGACGCTTAGTCACGCATGGGCGCTAGCTTTGACTCTGTTATTATATTGTATCTTCTTGTAACTGTGTTAGTGTTTAAGGCTGAATGTACTTAAGAACCTACAGTGTGTATTATTAGCCCTCGACCAACACACACAAACAGGATAAAAGACGTTTCGCTAATCACAGTTCATAAGAAATCACAGAAACGTCTTGTATCCTGTTCTACCCATTAGATGGCTTCTATCGGCAACTTGGTTTTTTCTTTACCTCTCCATGCTAGAGAGATCTTTAGAAGACTTGAAACTCTTCATCGGAAACTCATCAGAGCTCATTTTGCTGTTGCATACAATTCAATATGCCTCAAAGAAAATATTTTGCCGCGTTACTCCAATATAATATATACACATATATACATATATATATATATATATATATATATATATATATATTATATATATACACATATATACATATATATATATATATATATATATATATATATATATATATATATATGAGTAAATTGGCGTAGGAAAACTCATAATGACGGCAGGGGTACTTTATTCCCTTACGTTTCGGCTGTATGCTTTTCTCAGAGAGAATGACAAACGTACATACATCTCGTATTATATACAAGAGTTCCAGGGATTCTGTCTCGCTGGTTGTCATGGGGGATTATTGCTATTGTGGGATTATGTCTTCTTGTGGGATTATGTCTTCTTGTGGTATTATGTCGTGGGATTATGACATAATCCCACGATGAGCAATAATCCCCCATGAAAACCAGCGAGGCAGAATCTCCGGAACTCTTGTATATAGGGCAAGATGTATGTACGTTTGTCATTCTCTGTGAGGAAGGCGGCATACAGCCGAGGCGCAAGGTAATAAAGTACCCTCGCCATCGTTCTGAGTTTTCCTAAGCCAATTTACTAAAATTTGTCAACTCTGATTCAATATATATATATATATATATATATATATATATATATATACATATACAAGCACATGCATATACGCAAATATATATATACATACATGTATGTATATATATATGTATATATATATATATACACGCACACATACATACACACACACACACTCGCACACACACACACACACACACACACACACACACACACAAACACACACACACACACACACACACATACACACACACACATATATATATATATATATATATATATATATATGTTGAGACATTCTGACGGGTTGACGTAAGCAGAGTAGGAAACACAGGAATCTTAGTCTTGAGTTTATTCCTGACTAGTTTCGCAGGTATGCTTTTTCAAAGGAACGGGTTTACAAACGGGCTGTGGGCATTATATACATGGGGTGGACCTCACTACCTCCTCGTGTTACCATAGTTGGTGACGAGTGTGAACATTACATTGTGGCTAATGTAATAATGATGAAGTTTTACAATTAAATACATGAGGTCCACCCCATGTATATAATACCCACAGCCCGT
>NC_134817.1:41436521-41446521 GCF_046742065.1 Oratosquilla oratoria | reverse complement strand
TACAATGTTAGGTTTCTATTTTTGATATATTTGTCCAATATAAAATGTTAGGTAATAAATAAAGCAATGGCCTCCGCTAGCGGACCCAGGGATCTGGGTTCGCATGTCCTGTGTAATAGTAGTCCTTGATATATATATATATATATATATATATATATATATATATATATATATATACATACATTTGTACATTATATATATATATATATATATTATATATGTATATATACATATAGATATATATATATATATATATATAGATATATATATATATATATATATATATATATATATATATATATATATATAGAGAGAGAGAGAGATAGAGAGAGAGAGAGAGAGAGAGAGAGAGAGAGAGAGAGAGAGATAGATAGATAGATAGATAGATAGATAGAGAGAGAGAGAGAGAGAGAGAGAGAGAGAGAGAGAGAGAGAGAGAGAGAGAGAGAGGTTATGTATGCATGTGTGTATGTAGGAATGTATGTGTGTATGTATGTATGTACGTATGTATGTATGTATGTCTTGTTATGCCTTCCGCAAGGATATAAGGAAATATGTCTAGGAGGGGTTCGTACCTAGTGGCCTTGATGTGGGTAAGGCAAATCCAAACGGAAGTTAACAAAGATAACTAATTTAATGTATAACAAAAAGCCAACAAAACAAATATAAGAACTTTACAACAACAAAATTAATCAATTGACAATTAATTCCTCCACCGAAAACCAAGTCATGAGAATATAGATTACGTGGTGACGCCACGGTACTAGAGCAAAAGCAATATGGGAGAGATAAAGTTACGCGTCGCTCAGCCAACGAAAAGTGCACCCGCTTGGAGCCGGCAGATGTATTATATATACAGTTGGCGAGGACGGGAGGAAGGCGAAGGATGAGCCGGACAGAACTAGTTCACGTCCGTCGGCCTAGAGAGAGTAGATCCCATAAAGTATACAAGCAGTTTTTACCGTACATACGTAATTACCTAACAAGTACAGGATAACACAGATACAGATATTTTTAGATACATTGAGGATGGTGGGCCATCACAACGTATACAAGCAATTTACAGTACATACATAATTATCTTACAATTAAAGATTGACATACAGATACAGACATTTTATATACATGGAGGATGGTGGGCCATCACAGTATGTATGTATGTATGTATGTATGTATGTATGTATGTATGTATGTATGTATGTAGTAAGGTGGATATATGAGTATATAGGTAGGTAGATGGATTAGTAGGAAGGCAGTACGTAGTTAGTTAGTCTGTTAATTAGTTAGTTTGTTAGCTAGTTAGTTATATAGTTAGGCAGGTAGGCAGGTATGAAAGAAGGTAGGTAGGTCGGCTGGTTTGCTGGTAGGATGGTAGATAGGTTAGTTTTTATTTAATTATTTAAGTAGGTAGGTAGGTAGGTAGGTAGGTAGGCTGGTTGGTTGTTAGGATGGTAGGTAAGTAGGTATGTAATTAGCATTTCAAGTTGGTAGGTAGATAGGTGTGAAGGTATTTAGACAAAATTTTTGTGTGGGGGTTGGGCATACCTCTTTAGTTCCAGGGGCTCCCAGTTGAACATAGAAATGATCTTTCAACTTTTGTGTCAGATCTCCCTCAATCTCATTTACTAATCCTAATTTTTGTTTATTATATTCATTCATTTTTTCGTTCATTAATTCACGGTCTCATTTGCTCTCTCTTATGTGTTCGTAGTTTTTATTTTTCATATTTTTTCACTATATTATCTGTATACATATTCATTTATTTGTCGTGTATTTGTAAAGTAATTCATTTGCCTTTGTAAGTCTATAACTTTTGTTCATTTATCTACATATTTATTTATTTGTTTGTTTGTTTATCTATTTACTTATTTCATATATCAATTTCTGTTACTCATTTATTCATTTACTTTTACTCGTGAATTTATGCATTGATTTATTCAGTAAATGAAAGCTCATTCATTCATCTAATTGCTCATTTATTGACTAAGTTCCTCTCATTCGAAATGTTTGTCTTTTTAGGTTGTTGGGTATTACGCAAAAAGAAAAAAAATAATGATAAAAACAAAAAGAAAAATATTCATAACAGATGTTAATCTGTGTTGCTGGTAACTAATTATGCGGGTCTTACTCTTTTTCTCTGTATTATGAAAACACATATACATAGACTATTCTGGTTAATAACAGATAGATTTATTCAGCCCAATCTCAAATGAAGAAACAGGCTCGTATTATTTGAGGAAATGAACCCCCTATAATTCGGTGACGTATAATTCAGTCCTGCTAACACTATGTGGTTAACAGGAGACATCGTTTCGAAAAAGGTGGGGGTCACACCTTCGTATTAGCAAAATATGGACCTTTAATGATTATACTTAAGCTGGAGGGAAATATGGTACTGTGGATGGGCACTTATTAGAAGAAAACTCACCATTCGACCACTTTAGACAAAAGGTTTTCTCGAGAAAGATTTAAGTTGAAACCGGGCGAAACTTCGTCGAGATTAGACAAAACTGATCGGGTGATATGTTATTTATCTGATGAACGCTCATCTGATTCTCTTGTTCTACTAAGCAAATCCTTGCTGAATCCTGGAGGAACCTCAGGAACGAAATACTTCTTTATCTCAGGGCTGATCAAGATTCGAACCAAGGTCCCAAGACCCGACGGAGTCCCGAGGAGTCTCCGATTCGTCCATCTGCGCCGTCGCCATGGCCGGAACCGATCTTCGACAGCATTGCAGCCGCGGCACGCCATCAGCGGGACTTGCTGGACGAAGTTGGGCGGGGAGCAAGAACGCTAATATGACGTCATTTCCGGTGACAGATTTATGGTAATGAATTGCCTCTGTTGCCGGACAAAAACAATCCCAACCTCCTAACCCCCCGGTGAGGATGCGGGGTGTGTGGAAGTGGGTGAATGTGGGAGTGAATGGTGGAGGAAAAGAGGAAAAGAGAGAGGAAAAGAGAGAGAGAGAGGAGCTAAGGAGATATACTGGTAACATTTATTTTGCTTGGCTTTGATCATTGTTCCTTCTTCTTCTCTTCACCGCGACCTCTTCTCCTCCTCCTACATTTTCTCGCTCTCCCACTTCCTTCATTCGACTCTCTTCTTTCCTCTTTTTTACTTCCTCCATTCTTTTCTATTTCTCTCTTTTCTCCCCTGCTTTGTTTTCTTGCTAATTATTCTCTCATATTTTTTTCCCCATTTTTTTTTATTTTCCTCTTTCTCTCACCCTCTTCCTCTCTCTCTCCCTTTCACCCCCTCTCTCTCACCCTCTCACCCCCTCTCTCTCACCCTCTCACCCCCCCTCTCTCTCTCACCCTCTCTCCACCTCACCCCTCCCCACTCTCACCCTCTCACCCCCTCTCTCTCACCCTCTCACCCCCTCTCTCTCACCCTCTCACCCCCTCTCTCTCACCCTCTCACCCCCTCTCTCTCACCCTCTCACCCCCTCTCTCTCACCCTCTCACCCCCTCTCTCTCACCCTCTCTCCTTCTCTCTCTCCCTCTCACCCCTCTCTCCTCACCCCTCTCTCACCCACCCCCTCTCTCACACTCTCACACACTCTCTCTCACCCTCACCCCCTCACCCCCCCACATCCCTCACCCCTCTCTCTCACCCTCTCACCCCACCCTCTCCCCTCACCCTCTCACCCTCTCACCCTCTCACCCCCTCACCCTCTCACCCCCTCACCCCCTCACCTTCACCCCTCTCTCTCTCTCTCTCTCTCTCTCTCTCTCTCTCTCTCTCTCTCTCACTCTCTCTCTCTCTCTCTCTCTCTCTCTCTCTCTCTCTCTCTCTCTCTCTCTCTCTCTCTCTTCTCTCTCTCTCTCTCTCTCTCTCTCTCTCTCTCTCTCTCTCTCTCTCTCTCTCTCTCTCTCTCTCTCTCTCTCTCTCACTCTCTCACCTCTCTCTCTCTCTCTCTCTCTCTCTCTCTCTCTCTCTCTCTCTCTCTTTCTATTTCTATTTCTATCTTATTTCTTTTTATTCTTTTTCTTTTCTCCGGCTTTGTATCTTTCTCTCATGTTTCCAATTTCTTCTCTTTTTTTCTCTTGATCCCTTTTTTGTCCTTCCCTCTTGTCCTCTTCCTTCATTTCCTTTTCTTCCTCCATCTTCTTCCATACTTCCTCTTCTTTCTCTTTTTCTCTCTCTCCTATTTTATTTCTCCCTCTCTCTTTGTCGTGACTGATCGATACTCTGGCCAGGCCAAGGACCTTTTCTCAGCTGAGTAGAATCCTCTGTCTGTCTTTTGGATTTTTTTTTCATATGTGTTATTCCTTGTTGTCCCTCTTCTCTATTTTCTCTATAATTCTTCCTTTTCCTATATCTTATTCTCTTTTCGTTATAGTTACTCTCTTTATCGTCCCTCCAGTTCTCTTTACCTGTTATAAATGTTTTTTTTTCCAATCTATGATCTTAGTCTTTTCTTTCCCTCCTCCTTCTTCCATTTCTTTTACCTTTGATTTTCCTTTTTACCTTGTTTATCTTTTTCCTTTCGTCACTCTTATCTCCTATTTCCTTTCTCCCTATTTATCAAGTCATTTCTTCATCAAGTTATCCTCTTACCCCTTTCCCTTTCTCATGTATTTCCTCTCTCCCTTCCCCTTCTCCTTTTCTCCCCTCTTTCGGGATATTGGTAACAGATGGAGCCGTCGAGCTGCAGCTGTATCGGAAGAGATTTCCCCCGTGCTTGTGATCAGCTGGTTCCCCCCACCCCCACCGTCCTCCCCCCCTTCCTCACCCACTCCTTTCATTACAGTGACACAAACCACATACTTTATTCTGGCTACCTACGGTTGCTTTCATTCGGGTGATGGGGATTACTCCGGAGGCTTCAGACTTGCCTCATGTTGTCCGGGATCATTCCTCAGCGGAATAAAATTGTCTAGTTACAATTAGAACAACACATATGGGTTATATATTATTACGATGTGGATCTGAGCTCAAATCTATCACCTGCTGGTGAATTCTATTTGCCTTGGAAGTCCGAACACAGAGAGCAAACCTGAAGACCTTGGCTGTGGTTAAGTGCCTTTTGGCGTGAGCTTCCTGCATGTTAAAGAGCTAAAGTTGAAACCAATTAGAGAACATACCAAGAAAATACCTTTTGGGTACTGCTCAGCCGAGAAGATTAGTCTAATGTTGAAAGGGAAACCGTACTTGTCCGTTTGTGCGTTTGTCCGTCACATTATATCTCCAGAGACTTCGAGAGAAAGAGACAGACATATAGACATATAGACATACATATAGACAGGCATAGACATAGAGACAGACATATAGACATACAGAGACAGACATATAGACATATAGACATACAGAGACAGATATATAGACATACAGAGACAGACATATAGACATATAGATATACAGAGACAGACATATAGAAATATAAACATACAGAGACAGACATACACATATAGACATACAGAGACATATAGACATACAGAGACATATAGACTTCCAGAGACATATAGACCTACAGAGACATATAAACATACAGAGACAGAAATATAAATAGAAATAGAAATAGAAATAGAAATAGAAATAGAAATAGAAATAGAAATAGAAATAGAAATAGAAATAGAAATAGAAATACAAATACAAATACAAATAGAAATACAAATAGAAATAGAAATACAAATAGAAATAGAAATACAAATAGAAATAGAAACGCAAATAGAAATAGAAATACAAATAGAAATAGAAACGCAAATAGAAATAGAAATAGAAATAGAAACGCAAATAGAAATAGAAATAGAAATAGAAATAGAAATAGAAATAGAAATAGAAATAGAAATAGAAATAGAAATAGAAATAGAAATAGAAATAGAAATAGAAATAGAAATAGAAATAGAAATAGAAATAGAAAGAGAGAGAGAGAGAGAGAGAGAGAGAGAGAGAGAGAGAGAGAGAGAGAGAGAGAGAGAGAGAGAGAGAGAGAGAGAGAGAGAGAGAGAGAGAGAGAGAGAGAGAGAGAGAGAGAGAGAGAGAGAGAGAGAGAGAGAGACAGAGAGAGAGAGAGAGAGAGAGAGAGAGAGAGCTATCTGTCTTACTAGATAGATGTATAAATATATGTTAGAGAGATAGATATTCCATACCCACCCGATAAAAAAAAAAAAATCGTTGTATTTCCTAGCTTGGTACCTCATGGAAGAAGACCGTACTCCCCGCCACAATATTTGAGTTAGAGGCACTATAGTAAGATCCACCTCATCCATAGGAGGGCCCGAAAGCCAGACTAGTTTTTTTTCCCCATTACATCATTATATGACAATCTCCTACAACCATCCACTCGAGAAATATATGTAGCAGACAAAAAGAAGATTCATTTAGGATGTGTCATTTCCTCATACATTTACAACCACTCTTCATTAACTTTTTTCTTTTGTATTTTCTCTTCCTCGCTCGAAAAACATTTCTCTATCATTCAATTTCTCTTTCATGCCAGTTCTTCACCATGATTGCTTGTGTTTTCTTCCTCAAGTTCCTTCCATCTACTTGTGGTTTATATACTCTTTCTGCTAGTCATTCTTCCCTCACACTCTCCACGTGCCCAAACCATCTCAGCCCATGAACAGAAAACTCTCGGAAACTGCATGGCCTCGTGGGTCCTTGATCGAGTTTGGTCAACATCTCTTGTAGCTAGTACAATGACTCCAATGGCCTCAATTATTTCGTCGGCAATAACCATTGGTTCTACTGTACGGGACGATATTGTAATGAAGAAAGGGAAGATTACAGTAGAACGGGGCGAATGAAATAACCTGAGTCAAGGAGCCTTGTGTATGTGTAGATCATTCAAGGAAGAAAAAAAAAAGGGGAGGGAGGAGAAGACATAATTAAATGTTCAAATAGAAAATAATAAATGTATAAAAGTGGTAATAAGAACAAGAATATTTATCATAATGAAAAATATCTATTTCCTTGAAATGTCCCAATTTTTTAGATTTTGACCAAAATTGAAACAGAATGTAGGGTATTTCTTTGTCACCCGGGAAATGCAGGTACTACAATAACCCTTCTTTTAAACAATAAATTGTGAATAAAACATATATAATGTAAATTCTAATGGCTTATAATACAGAGATACACTTTTATGTCAAAGTCATTATCATGACCTCATAGGGTGGTAAGTTTTGTTTTCGCCACCTATCCAGGTGTACCCAGACTACCAGTGACTTCCATCTGCCCTGGCTTCAGAACAAGTCACCCTATACGCATACGAAGAGAGATCCAAAATAAAATGTTTCACAGCGACACGCGAAGAAATTCTGGGAACTTGGTACAAAGCCACAATAGCTACTTAATGCAAGTGACACCAGGAGGTTCTCTTCAGCTCGAAGAACATCACCGTAGGGAAGATGTAAAGACTCTAGATAGCCCATTTCCCCATGATGAATTACTTCATAGATTTCATTCTAGTCAACACAAAATATTCTTTATACAGCATTTGAAGCGTCTCTGTAAGGAGTAAGTTGAATTAAAGGATTTGAGGGCAGTTGTAAAGACTCTAGATAGCCCATTTCCCCATGATGAATCACTTCATAGATTTCATTCTAGTCAACACAAAATATTCTTTATACAGCATTTGAAGCGTCTCTGTGAGGAGTAAGTTGAAGTAAAGGATTTAGTTAGATATATTAGGTAGTCTTAGAGGGGGTTTATACGGTTCGTCGAACGCGGTTCGACAGACACTTGTTTAAAGTGATGTGTGAACGTGTGAGCGGGGTATTTGGGGTTTAACCAACGTGTTCGACAACCAGATACCCCGTTCACACGTTCACACATCACTTTAAACACGTGTCTGTCGAACCGCGTTCGACGAACTGTTAGACCGTGTAAAAACCCCTATTAAACATGTTTTCCAGCTTCTTCCCTGTTTCTTACTCACGCCTGCTCTACTCACGAATTATCTCTCACTGCCTCTCTCTTCTTTCTTATCCTTCAAAATTACTTTCCATCTCCCGTCTTCTTTCAGTCTATTTCTTTTTTTTTTCAAAATATCTTTTCCCTTTTATTTTTTTTTCAATGCTCCCCTCTTTCCTTCCAACCAAAATTCCCTTTCTTTCTCGTTCTTGTTCCTATCTCCCTTTTTTTCGTCTGTACGTAAACTTATTTTTTACTTCAATCTTCACATTTCTATTCTTTCGTCTTCGCTATCTATTTCTGTACAGTCTTCTCATCTTGTCTTCTTTCTTTTTTATTTTATTTTTTCTTCAAATTTCTTCATCCCATCTCCTCTCCTTTCCCATCCAACTGTCCGCACTTATCATTAACTTTAAGGGGTATAAAATGTACCCCACACGAAAAATTGCTTGTAATGTCCTCCTTGTCAGCTGATTATCTCCTAGGCAGGAGAGTCAAAGGATCCTCGGCATTGAAACACAAGAGAGCCTCAAGAGGAAAACAAAGGAACTCTGTTCCGGTGAGATGTGGGGGCCTGTCCGGGATAAGATTTGGGGCCCATACTCCGGAAGCCCAAAGAACTCCATCACGGTGTGGTAGAGGTCCCACGCTGTGTCTCAAAGGCTACCATCAAGAGAATTCATGTGTTCCTCTTATGAGAAGCTATGGTCTTTCGGTATAGGGACCTTGAAGTTACGCCCCATCTCTAACTCTCCGTCCTCACTGGCACAATAGTCGACTTGGCTTTGCCCCTAACTTCCATAAAAGGTATTCAATTTCTTGCCATCGCCTTATCCGTACCTGATCTTTTTGTTCTTCCAGACCAAAAAGCTCAACCTCAAGGAACTATATAAAAAGTTCAGCCCCAGTTACAGTAACAGTCAGAGAAACAGCCACAGACTCATACTTTCTAGCCATCCCCTTTTCGACCCTGTCCTAGAATTATCACCTTCACTGTTTCGTCTTTAGGGTAAAAATAAAATGAAATAAAATAAAAAATCGATAAAAAATTGAAGAAACCTGTGCTGCCATTCATATCAGGCATAAATTTGTAGTTAACTTTTACCATTGTGACACAATTCACTGTCCAGATTTTGTTCACGGTAAAGCCATGTGATTCTGTTTAGCTGAGGGTAGGACCTCGTGTCTTTGTGGACAAAGCCTCCAATTCTTTTCTCTTTTGCATGACACAATTAAAATAATCTTACTTCCAAATTACTATGCATTATCCATTATAATTTAACAAATATTTTCCTTCCCATTACATCTGAAAAGTTTATTTATATTTTCTCAATCTTTAAGAATTGAAAATGTCAACCAGTTCCTATATTTTTTCATGATCAAGCCATACTTCATCAAAATTTTCACTCGTGGTAATTATGAGTTTTGTTCTCTAACAATGCATGTCAAATTACATAGTATAGTTGATTATACGAATAGTTGTTTCTTGATTGTAAAATATTATTCTACGTGTATTTATATATCCACCAGTGCCATAGATTAGAACAGTCCAGAGCCAGTAACACGAAATCACAAATAACGTATATGCATGCAGAAGTTATTCTTTTTTCCTTCTTCCTTCCTTCCTCTCGCTTTCCTTTCTCCCTCCTAGTCTTCCCCTAAGCCACTTCTCTTCCTTTCCCCATTTCCTTCCTTCCTTCCTCACCCTCTTCTCCTTTCCCTTCCGCCCTGCATTTGTTTTTATTTTTTCTTTGTCCTTGAATCCTTCACACTCTTTGTGTTTTATTTCTTCTTTCCGTGTGTCCTTCCTTCCTTTTACTCTAATTTTATTCTTTCTTTATTTTGTTCGTTTTTTATTCTAGTTTCTGTTCTTCCTTGTACAGTCTTTTAATACTGTAAAGACTTTAGATTTCCTTCCAGGTAAAAACACAGGATCCTCAACCGAGATAAATTTCACATACGCACACGCACACACACACACACATACACACACACACACACACACACACACACACACACACACACACACACACACACACACACACACACACACACACACACACACACACACACACACACACACACACACACACACACACACACACACACACACACACACACACACACAAACACA
>NC_134817.1:41416521-41424021 GCF_046742065.1 Oratosquilla oratoria | reverse complement strand
GGCATTTAGCCGTGGACTTAGTTCTTCGGGAAGTAGATTAACTTCCAGGTTGCAGGATTTTATAGGGTTAACAGCTCAGTCGGTAGGGCGTTGGCATTGAGAAATCAAGTGCCCGGTTCGAATCCGGGGATGACAGTCGGAATTATTTGATATATATATATATAATATATATATATATATATATATATATATATATATATATATATGTGTGTGTGTGTGTATGTGTGTGTGTCTGTGTGTGTGTGTGTATGTATGTGCGTGTGTGTACATGGTAATAATACTGACAACAGATATCAAACCACCCAAAATGTTCTGGTAGAGATATGTTGATATATATACATGTATACATACATATTTATATATATATATATAAATATATATATATATGTATATATATATTACAGTATATATATATGTATATATATATACATACATATATATGTATATATATATATAATATGTGTATATATATACATATATACATACATACATACATACATACATACATACATACATACATACATACATACATACATACATACATACATACATACATACATACATACATACATACATACATACATACATGCATACATACATGCATACATACATTCACAGGCGCATATACGTGGGTGATTTTTGGTGCAAACAATGTGTCGACGAGCAACAAAGTTAAAGATCTCGAACTCGACCCTAACTTGGTCGTGGATTTTGGAAAAAGACGTTGGTCCAGCACTGAACTTTACATGGACACAATGTAGAGTTGGTGTGGATTGGAGTGCACTCTTTCCCCTCAATACTCACCGTGCTAAAAGTTAAAGCTTTTGCAATAAATGCAAAAGTGAATCTTAAATCTAGGGTTGTCTTTAGATATGTTATATAGGAGAGGGTTGATTTAAAGATTTAGGGAGAAGGCTGGCTAGCAATCGGTTTTAGACCTGGGGGAGGAAGTAAAGTTAGGGTAAATTAGAATGAGAGATTTCCGACAGCCTTGGCCAGGCGGGGAGGCGACCCAACGTCGACTTAAAAATCCCAACAGCTTAACCCTTTCCACTCCGATGACAAGATGTCTTGTCATTTGGACAAATAAAACAAAAAATCATAAAACACCAAAAATTTTGATCAAACACCAGAAAAATATGACGTCAGTCCTCGCTTTGCTGCGAGCGAAGCGAGGATTGACGTCATATTTTTCTGGTGTTTGATCAAACATTTTGGTGTTTTATGATTTTTTGTTTTATTTGACCAAATGACAAGACATCTTGTCATCGGAGTTGAATGGGTTAACGCAACTGACATGATTTTTCCTTACCAAGGGTTCCTCACTTCACATTGCGTGGAAGTGTGATGGTGGCGTGAGTGACCCCCAGCCAGTTTCGCTCTTCTGGCCAGGTAAAATAACCTTAAACTTTTTGTCGGTGCTTAAACCTTAAGTTAGCAATTGTATACAACACATTCACACTCTGACGTAATACAATACAACGTTCCTGAACATGTACGCCTGTTCTATAAAAAAAAACTCATTGGAATGCATCACTACACACGTCCGACTACCGTCATCACCTCTCCAAATAGTCCAAAGAGTAGTTGCCAAACTAAGCTCTTTCATGCTAAGTTGAGCACTTAGCAATTGGAGTGCCCGCCATTCTCATAATTTCCTTTCTTTTATTCCACTGGCTGCCTAAATTTACTTCTGCTGCTTTGTTCTGTATCATTTTATGTTTCTTCATTGACTTTCTCATGTGCATAATGATAACGGGAGCTGACTATTTAGCTTATCCATTAAAGCATTTGAGTAATCATAAAGTCTTTGATCCAAATGATTCTATTCAGTTTAAAAGAAACAATTGTATGTGCCCGCGGTTAATGACACCGCGTGTTGGTGGCGCAATTGGAAGCGTGCTGGTTTCGCATTGGTTTAGATTGGGTCCGAATCCCGCACTCCTCTCCGATTCCTAGCAGTGAATGTCACCTACCCCAAAAGACCAAGCGTATCAGGCAAAGGTAACGGTTTCCACTACAGCTACGTGCCTCCTAGCGTACGCTCCTCAACACGGTCTAAGCGTCAGACGATATATGTGTATGGATACATATATGCACACACACACACACACACACACACACACACACACACACACACACACACACACACACACACACACACACACACACACACACACACACACACACACACACACACACACACGCACACACACACACACATGCACGCATACACGACTCGGTGGCGCGGTTGGTAGAGTCTCAGACTGTCAGCACGATGGTGCTGGCGGTACCTGGTTCGAATCCTGCCCAGGGCTGAAATTATTTCAGTATCGCTGCGCTTCGAGTCGTTACCCCAACTCTCGTGGACGGGGAGTTGGGTGTGTGTGTGCATGTAAGGTCATAGCATTACCCATAGATCGGTCATACGAGCTCTGAGCTCTCTTCCGGGAGGGAAACAGCTGTCGATCACGAGTCCAACACGTGATCCAAAGACCAAGGTGAATACACACACATAAGTACACGCACACACACACACACACACACACACACACACACACACACACACACACACACACACACACACACACACACACACACACACACACTCACACACACACACACACACACACACACACACACACTCACACACACACACACACACACACACACACACACACACACACACACACACACACACACACACACACACTCAAACACACACAAAATCTCCTGCTCGGGATGCAACCTTGCCTCCTATGGTGAAACGTACAGGGGGTTAAAGAAACGCCAACATGAACACAAAGCTGATGTTCGTCACCATCGCCCAACAAACGCCTGGGTAAACAACATCGAAGAAAAACAACATTTACCTCAATGGAACCAAGGAAATATTTTACATGAAATCCTAAACAGACCACAAAGAAAAGCATTAGAAGCAACATACATACACCAACGATTGCATCACCAATAGCACAAGAGATATCAAAATTGAAAAAAAACATGCCGTCAAATACGCCATGAGACAATTGCTCACACAAAACAAACAAACAACTACCTCCGCCCGCCACACATATCTGACCCTACATGACCACCAAGCCAAGTGACATACGGAATCCCACCCCGCGTTTTTCATGAACCACAGCAACTGCCCTATAAATACTAATGATTTCATTATCTGTAAATATTACCTCTGAAGAAGCCTCAAAGGCGAAACCGGTCAGGAATAAAGTCTCTTGTTCCCAATCGTGTCTTTCCATTCTTACAATACATATATATATATATATATATATATATATATATATATATATATATATATATATATGATACATATATATTTATATATATATAAATACACACACATATAGTATATATATACATATACATATATATTTATATATATATATATATATATATACATATATATACATATAGATATATATTATATATATACATATATACACATATATATATATATATATATATATACATATACACACACACACACACACACACACACACACACACACACACACACACACACACACACACACACACACACACACACACACACACACACACACACACACATATATATATATATATATTCATATATATATATATATATATATATATATATATATATATATATTTCTAATCATGGTCTAACTCATGAACAACAGTGATCGCCCTTGTATATTACTTTGGGCTAAGATCAGATGTTTTTATTCAGCTTCTAAACCTTCTCCCTTTCATTTTTGTGTTTAATTCTACCATGCTGAAGCTGTAGATAACAACAATCATTTTTTTAGTAAGCTTTTGTCCGCCATCAGAGCGTTTTCTTCGGGTGCAGAAGAGCCAGAGGTTGGCAATTGCATGGCGCTATTTTCTTGATTCCCTAAGTAATTCTGTAAATAATTCCCTAAGAGCGAAAATTGCTGCTCTCTTACCCCCTCTATTCCACACCCTTAGTCTATGAATTTTTTTTCTTCAAAGATTCCTCAAATAAATTTTTTAAACTCATGACTACCTTACAACATATTGAGGATGTTGTCAGATGACCTGAAAAATAAAATTAGCTGAGAATCGTTAGGATCAGTTGAAAAATTAAACTTAATCTCGAAGTAAACGTCGATGTTTACTAAGTGAAATTTGTTGGCATACTTGCCGTGAAAGTCGTGCGTAAGGCATTTGGAGAACAGACATAATCTAACAAATTTCCCTCATCTTACAATCAGAAACGTTCCTGCACGTTTGTATATTCAGTGTTACAAAGAAAAAGAGAAGCCAGCTTGATTAGTCCTTTAAGATAAATCGCTAAATATGAGGCTCTTGTTCTGACAGATTCTAGGTGTGCATCGTTTATATAGCGTGTCTCGTACATTTTACTTTTGCAAATATTACAATAAAAACATAGTATTCATAAGCAGCAACTTTTTACATATCTGATCCAATCGAATTGAATCTCTCTTGTTTAGAATTTTTAATCTTAGATTAGGATGTATCTGAAATTATCACAAATTGTGTTTAGAGACTAACTTTCGCTACGGAAAGCAATTTGAATGTTTCACTTTGGCTGTTACCAGGTGATTTCATGCAACTGAAGAAAACTTCCCGTAGTCAGAGGGCCAAGAGCAGTTTCGGTTAAACACTCTAAATGCTTTTCTAGCAATCGCCAGATGATTTAATTCAGCTGAGATAAGCCTCCAACGTTCAAACAATTACTTCCAATTACATGCCACCCGAGAGTTGACACCTTGACGTAATGGATAGGCTTGGGAATCTTAATGATTACAAATGCTATGTCGATAGAGAGGAAATCCCTGTAGGGTCACCCTTATCGAACAGATTTTGTAAGAAAGATCAGACAAAGAGCAGCTCACACAGTCGCAGATGGCTAACAGGAAAATTCCTCATAGATATATAGGGTACCATCATAATGACGACGTGGACCATTGGGCACCCTGTAGATATATGGGGCTTCACTGGATATAATGAATAAGGTGACATCAGAGAAATATCTCACTAGAAACAGTTGGCCGGGAGGTGAGATTACTGTCAAAAACCTCTTCATAGCAAACATGAATAGTTAAACCAAAACAAAATCGGGCGTTCCTGTTGGATCATCGTTTCCTAAAAGTCCAACCACACTCCCTTGTGTGCTTACGGGCAGTGTGCCACCAAATGTGAGTAAGCAATGTCCAAGCAGAAGAAAATGAAGATCTATACTTACAGCATTAGAACTCTCTCAAAAGACCACAGGCTGGAGATTTTAATGAACTAGACAACATCAAGTGGGACATCTTAGGACAGAGCCAAGTTCGAAGAGCGGAAGAAAAGCTGATACAATTACAAGATGGTCACCATCTGTTCTACTATAGAGGTAAGGACAAAGAAAGATCTAGTGAAGTAGGATTCTTAATAAACCAAGAGGTCATTGTTAATGTAGTCAAATTCAGTAGTTTATCAGACAGGGTAGCTTGGATTGTGATTAGACTGTGTAAAAGATACACTCTAAAATTAGTTCAGGTTTATGCACTAACTTCACAGAGCTCAGACAATGAAATTGATTCCATCTATGATGATTTAAGTCAGGTAATGGGTCAAGAAAAAAGTAAGTACACGTTGGTAATAGGCGACTTTAATGCTAAAGTGGGGAGATGAGTCGTGCATTGGGAAGTTTGGAGTAGGTGAAATAAGTGACAGAGGCTAGATGTCAGTCAATTTTGCAGAGAACTACAACATGAGGATAATGAACAATTTCTTTCAAAAGTGTGTAGGTCGTAAATGGGCCCGGAGAAGTCCAAATGGAACACAAAGAATGAAGTAGACTTCATATTAGCAAGAGCGTTAACAATGTTACGGTCATAAATAAAATCAATATATGTAGTGATCATAGAATGGTAAGTTGTACAACTAAATTTATTTTCAGAGCCGAGAGAAATAAAATAGTTTAAAAAAAGAAAATAAGCCTAGGAAAGGTTAAAGACAATAAGGAATTTCAGTTAGAAACAAAAAATAGATGCGAAGCTCTAAAAACTAACGAGGACACCGTCGAATATATGAATTTAGATTTAGTGAATATCTTTAGTGAATCGGCAGAGAAAGTAGGAAGTACAAAAATACTAGAGAAAACAAATACTCCAAAGCTACAAATGACCTAATTAAAAGAAGAAGGACCATGCAGATTAAAAGCAGGAGAGACGAAATAAAAAGAGTAGAACTAAACAAGCTTATCAAGAAAAAGCAGACTCGAGAAAAAAAAAAAAGGATGAAATAGAGGAAACTATTCAAAAAGGTAATAGTATTAAAGGGACCGAGACGCAGACATAGTTTAGGAAGACAGCAAATGATATGTTTGAAAGATAGAAATGGAAAATCATTAAATGCAGAGACAAAATGGTAAAAAGAGTAGAAGAATTTTACCAAGAGCTTTACTCGTCAAAGACCGTAGTTGAGTCAGTAAATTCATCTGTAGACATTAGTAGTGTACCAGAGATTACAAAAGAAGAAGTAGAATTTGCTCTAAAAACATGAAACGAGGAAAAGCACCTGGGGAAGATGGTATATCGATAGATCTCTTGAAAGACGCAGGGAAATAAGTTCATATTAAGTTAGCTCAGTTGTACACCCATGCTTATGTCAAGAAAGCGTTCCTGAATCGTGGTGCAATGCTATTGTGATTTCATTTCATAAAAAAGGAGACCAGAAGGACCTTAGTAACTATCGACCGATTAGTTTGTTATCAAATCTATTTAAAGTATTCTCCAAGATCCTTACAAATAGACTAAGTAAATTTTTAGATGAAAACCAACCGAGAGAGCGGATTATTTGCAAGCGGTGAGCCAATTAATCAAGAAAACGACAGAATACAACACACCTCTCTGTTTAGCTTATGTAGATTACGAGAAAGCCTTTGACTCGGTAGAACAAATAGCAATACTAAACTCGCTACGCAAGCAAAGTACAAACAAACAGAACGTAAGGGTTTTAGAAAAGATTTATGCGAAAGGTACCGCTATGATTCGACTACATAAAGATACAGAAAATATCAAGATCGCGAAAGGAGTACGGCAAGGCGATACAGTTTTACGCAAATTATTTAGAGCTTGTTTGGAAGAGATTTTCAGAATGTTGATTTAGGAAGAGAAAGGTTTGAAGATTAATGGCGAATATTTGAACCACCTAAGATTTTCGGATGACATTATTCTTATTTCACAAAGACCAGAAGACTTACAAGATATGCTAAGTAATTTTAACAAGGAGAATCTCAAAGTAGGTTTAAAAATGAATAAGAGTAAAACCAAAGTAATGTTCAACATGAAAGTTCAAAGTAAAGAGATTATAATTGATTGTGAGAGTTTTGAAGAAGATGAAGAGTATAATAACTTAGGCCAGATGGTGAAAATGACCAAAGATCATGATAATGAAATAAAAAGACGGATTACAATTGGTTGGGAAGTATTTGGTAAGTATAATAAAATCCTGAGTGGCTCTTTA
>NC_134817.1:41399021-41406521 GCF_046742065.1 Oratosquilla oratoria | reverse complement strand
AGTCCTACAGTGGCTTCTAGAAGTGAGCTGGTTCTTAAGCACTTATCCGTTATACGTAACGTCTCTTCACATAACCAGCCCGTCCCGTAACAAAGTGGCGACCTTGCCAGGATATTTTATCAGGTATTTAACACATTCTTTTAGAGATGGATGATATAATTCAAGAATTCGTTCAAAATCCCAAGGTAAGTTTCTTAGAGAAACAAACTAAAGACACTTTGATAGAAATAGGTAAGCACTTTGGAGTAGACATTGATACAAGTTTGCGAAAGAAAAAATTACTTCAGGAACTCGTTGAAAATCTGATCGAAGATGAGATCTTAGCTCCAGAAGAGGTTAAAGCTATACAAATTCCTTCAAACAGGTTAGAAATTGAGGCAGAATTTAAAGCTAGAGAGGAGGAAGCCAAATTGAAACGAATGCAAATGGAGGCAGAATTTAAAGCTAGAGAGGAGGAAGCTAAACTGAAACAAATGCAAATTGAGGCAGAATTTAAAGCTAGAGAGGAGGAAGCCAAATTGAAACGAATGCAAATGGAGGCAGAATTTAAAGCTAAAGAGGAGGAAACTAAACTGAAACAAATGCAAATTGAGGCAGAATTTAAAGCTAGAGCAGACCAAGCAAACCTTACCATCAATTTGTCCAAATGTGATTTCGGACATACACAGGTCCCCTATTTGGGATTTAAAGTTGGAAATTCCCAAGTGTTTCCAATAGACGCCAAGATAAAAGCCATCAATGATGTACCAACACCCACTAATCGTAGAGAGGTACGTCGTTTCCTTGGAATGAGTGGCTATTATCGCCGTTTTTGTCCAAATTTTTCAGATGTAGCAGAACCATTGACTGACCTGTTGAGAAAAGACCACGACTTCGTGTGGACGCCTACTTGTGAGACGGCCTTCAAAAATCTGAAGTCCCTTCTCACTAACGCACCAGTTCTAAGGGCACCCATTTCCCAACGACCCTTTCACCTGCAAGTCGATGCCAGCGACTCCAGTATCGGTGCCGCCCTCTTGCAAGAACACAATGAAGTTCTTCACGCTATCGCCTACTACAGCAAGAAGCTGTCCCCTGCGCAGAAGAACTACTCCGTACTTTCTAGAACGTAGCTTTTCAACAGAAAGTGAAAAGCTTTCCCAAACGGTGGAGGTGTAACGTAATATTAGATATTACGTCATATGTGTAATTATGTTATAGAATTGTGTACCTTTGTATTACATAACTATGTTCATATTTCTTGTCTATGTATGTATTATAACAATGTTAAGCAGTAACGCCCGTCCACTATATGTAATCTTGCCTACGTGCGGAGAAATGTGCGCACTCTTGTAGAACAAACAGACAAGCGAAATCCTGAATAGTTCGGAGCGCACAGATTTGACAGTTACTAAATAAGTAGATTGTTCAAGCGAGTCGAGGGTCTTAAAACTACCCATGTTGACGTGTGTTAACTTACCCTCCTCCCCTCTTTGCGCTCACCCGCACCCTTCACCGGAAGTATCCCGCTTCCGGTCCAATGGTATATAAGCGGTGGAAATCACTCACACCTTGTCATTTACCGCATATTGATCTCTTGATAAAAATACAAGTTTGGACTCATGAGACGATTGGTGGGAAGTGAACACCCTTTTTGCCTACATTACGTGTCTTATATACATTGCATTGCATTATACTTATATTTGTACTTATTACTTATTTTGATACATGTTCCTGATCTCTTTGTACTTAGATAGTACCATATTGTATACGTATCTTGTGTTTCTTATTTGAACGATACTTTCCATATTCCTATAATCATGTAACGGTCCCATTAACCCTACTGCCCATTCTCTTTTGTGTTGATTGCCTGTAAATATTTTCCATGTTATTAATAATTTCGTTTACTAGTTTTATCGCTAGTTTAATATTCCTTTCCTGGAATCTTCTTTGTTACCTTTACTTCTAGTCTTACGAATTATCTAGGCCCTGACCAGATAATTCAGTCCTACAGTGGCTTCTAGAAGTGAGCTGGTTCTTAAGCACTTATCCGTTATACGTAACGTCTCTTCACATAACCAGCCCGTCCCGTAACAATATATATATATATATTATATATATATATATATATATATACATATATGTAGAATTAGAAAATAATAACAAATTGCCCTTTTTTAGATTGCCTCATCCACAGAGAAGGTTACGACTTTAAATTCAGTATTAATAGAAAACCGACAAATGTGTTTTCTTATATTCATTATTACTCTGAACACCAAGATAAAGTAAAAAAAAAAAAAAAAAAAAACATTATTTTCTTCTATGTTCTTACGTGCCTTGCGGATGCTGCTAGTTTATTTTCAAATGTGCCAGTGCTTAGTACTATCAACACCATCCTTAAATATGTCTATGAACACGCAGATTTTCCCCTCCATTCATATAATGGAGGAGATGCTGAGAATCGACACTACAGAGGCCCCCTTTAAATGTACGGAGGGAAATTTGTATGTCCAGAACAATGAAATAGCAATAGACTCCCCCTTGGGAGTACTCTTTGCCCAAGCAATTTTCCAAGACTACGACGTCAGACCATTAGTTTACTAGGATGAGATGGATGGATGGGGTGAAAGGGGCATCACTAAAAACTGCCACCCAGTCTCTAACGATAAGAAAATCCGCGTAGTTGTATTCTACTCCAATCCAAAAACTAGCTCTTTGGTTATGAAAAACAACCTGAATAGTAATACTGAGACTATTTCTAAAACCAACGTAGTATACAAGTTTAGATGTGATAACGAAGACTGTGAAACTCGTACCTCAACCTACATTGGACACACTGGATGTAGTCTCAGTAGGAGATTTTCTAGTCACTTATACATATATACATACATATGTATATATATATATATATATATATATATATATATATGAATTCAGTTATGCATTCTGTACGTGCATATTGTGTGTGCATCATATATATTTTCATACAAACTTGAAAATGGTGCTTACTTTGCTCTCTTCTACTCATTGGCCTCTGAATGCGCATTTAATATGAATGATGCGGATTCTCTTATATCCCTCCTTGGAAATGAATAACTTTGATGAATCTTTGTAATCTACTTTTTACTTCCGATATTCTGACGTACGTGCCAAGTTTGACAGAAAATGTCTGAGAATGACTCCAGCGATAACCTTTTTCACCTTTGCATATATTGTCCCGTGGGATTCCCACCTCCCTTCCCTTCTGTTTCTATTCTCGTTCCTCCATTCCTCCTCTCTCCACTCCCCTCCCATCCTCTTTTCTCTCCTCCCTTCCACTCGCCTCCCCTCCAGTCGCCTCCTCTCCCTTTCTCCTCTCCTTTTCTCCTCTCCTTTTTCTCGTTTCTATTCTCGTTCTTCCATTCCTCCTCTCTCCACTCCCCTCCCATCCTCTTCTCTCTCCTCCCTTCCCCTCGCCTCCCCTCCAGTCGCCTCCTTTCCCCTTCCCCTCTCCTTTTCTCCTCTCCTATTTCTCTTTTCCTCTCATACCTATTCTCTTCTCTCCGATTTTCATCTTTTTCTTTATATTTCCTCCCAATCTCTCCTCTCTGACTCTTTCTCTTTCCTTTCTCTTTCTTCATAATATTTAACACGAAAATTTTCCTCCCAGTCTCTACCCTCCCATTCTCTCCCTTTTCATTCATCTCTTTCCGCTCGTTTAGGAGAATAATGCATTTCTACGTGGTGCTTGTTGCATATTGTATGATGCAAATTAATGCACAGAAACATATTTTTGACAAAAAAGAGAGAAAGAGAGAGAGAGAAATGCACGCAATTTGCGGTTAGCTAGCTAGGTGCAGCCGTTTGGGATAAAATAGACATCTACATTAACACACACTCACACGCACACACACGCACACACACACACACACACACACACACACACACACACACACACACACACACACACACACACACACACACACACACACACACACACACACACACACACACACACACACACACACACACACACACACACACACACACACACACACACACACACAAGTACGTAGTATAAAGTTATTAAGAAATACAATTGAAAAAAGAGAGTAAACTGAATTGCTTAAACTCTAAAAGAGTCTGACATGGTTAGTCAGTACTCGGAAGAGACAAACTCGGTTAGTTACTTCTAGAACTCTAGAAAGTCATGAAACAAACGCTAGATGATCATCATCACGTACGGGTTACACCCAGCCTAAAAGAAGCCCTTCAAATATACATTAACATTATCTAGTGTCTTTCAAAGAATAATTACAAGATTTTATTAAGCTGAATCATCGTGCTCAGTAAAAGTTCCAAGGTGTCGGGGACTAATTACAATGTGGGACAGGTTGAATAGATCAAAGACTGGCTGAGGGAAGCTACATTAATGATGAGTTGACTAATCAAGATTAGGGATAATGGGGTCGGAGAAGAAGGGGGGGCATATTTGTGTTTCAAGCTACTAGAAGATATTGATGTTTACATGAGACAAACACGTACGAAGGTGAGGTTGTTTTGGCTACAGGAAAAAAAAAATCTCTTCTGTCAGCACTAGAGGAAGAGAGACATGGGAGGGAAAGAGGAGGAAGAGGAAAAGAAGAGGAGAATGGAGGGTAAGGAAAAGGAAAGAAGGAAAAAGGAGAGGAAGGGAGGGGAAGAAAAGAAAGGGAGGAATGAGGGGAAAAGAGGGGGGAAGGAAGAGGAATTGAAGGGAATTGAGGAGAAGGGAGGGGAAGAGAGGAAAAAGAGGAATAAGGGGAAAGAGGAGGGGAGGAAGAGGAATTGAAGGGAATTGGGGAGAAGGGAGGGGAAGAGAGGAGAAGGAAGGAAAAAGGAGGTGAAGGGAAGGGAAGGAAGGGAAAAGGAGGGGAAGAAAAGGGAAGGGAGGGGAAGGAAGGGGGAATAAGGGGAATGGGGGAAGGGAGGGGAAGGAAGGGTAAAGGAAGGAAAAGGAAGAGAAATGAGGGGAAATGAGGGGAAGGGAGGAAAAGAAGGGGAAGGGATGGGGAAATGAGAGGAAATGAAGGGAAGGGAGGGGAAGGGGGGAAATGAAGGGAAGAAAGGGAAGGAAGAGGAAGGGAGGGGAAGGGAGAGAAAGGGATGGGGAGGGAGGGGATGGGAGGAGAAATGAGGAAAAAAAAGGGGGGAAGGAAGAGAAATTGAAGGGAAGGGAGGGGAAGAGAGGGGAAGGGAGGAGAAGGGAGATAAAATGAACGAAATGTAGGGGAAAGGGAAGGTAGGGGAATAGGGAAAGGAAGGGGAAGAGGGGAAGGGAGGGAATGGGATGGGGAAGGAGAGGAAGGGAGGGAGAATAAGGGGAATGGGGAAAGGGGAAATGAGGGGAAGAAAGGGTAAAGGAGGGAAAGGGAGGAGAGGGGAAATGAGAGGAAATGAGGGAAAGGAAGGGAAGGGAGGGTAAGGGATGGGGAAATTAGAGGAAATGAGGGGAAGGGAGGGAAAGGGAAGAGAGGGGGAATGAGGGGAATGGGAGGAAGGGAGGGGGGATGAAGGGGAATGAGGGAAAGGAAGGGGGAAGGATGGGAAGGGAAGAGAGGGAAATGAGGGAAAGGGAGGGAAATGAGAGGAAATGAAGGGAAGGGAGGGAAAGAGAAGAGAAGGGAAGCGGGGAAAGGATGGAAAGGGAAGGGAAGGGAAGGGAGGGGAAGGAAGGAAGGAAGGAAGGAAGGAAGGAAGGAAGGAAGGAAGGAAGGAAGGAAGGAAGGAAGGAAGGAAGGAAGGAAGGAAGGAAGGAAGGAAGGAAGGTGGGGGACAGTGGTGGAAAGTCACATTACGTGCCACAGGCATGGGCCAGACAAAGACATATTGTCTCCGAAACAATGTTGCCACGATCTCACACGTTTCTGGACTATCTCAGAATAGTACAAAAATATTGTTCAACAAGCGTTTATTGACATTTCATCTTGTTATACGACAGGCGTATTGAATAGTTATGTCGTAATACGTATAATTTCTGAAAAAAGAGATGTAGAATACTGTTTCTAGACTGTTGTAAGATAACCCAAAGACGTTCGTGAGGCAGCCGAAAAAAGGGAAAGACTAGCAGAATTGTTACAGAGGTAGTTTGTTGGTGTGTAGGACTCTTTAAAATGGAAGTAAATGCGACTATTAAATGCGCATTGTGGTGAGTGGGTAGGCGGACGAAAAAAAAAAGAAAAAAAGTCAAGAATCGAATTAGGAAGAAGGAAGAAGTCCTTAGGAAGTTTAACCCTTCACTCAGTCGACTTAACTTAGAATTTGCTTTTTTCTAGCTTAAATTAACCGACTTTATTTAGGTAATAGTCAGACTTTAGAAGTTTGGTCCTCAGGCTTCTCTCAAATGAATAAAGTCGTCTGACATTAGTTTGAATCTGTGACGTATGTCTTCGTCCATATTTGGACTGAGGGAGTCAGTTGAGGTGTGAGGAGTTTCTTCTTTCACCTCAGAGAACTACCCCTTATCTGAATAAAATCATCTACATATAATCCAGAAGAAAATCTATAAAGGTCACTACTGGAGTGAAGTGGTTAATAAAACAGGAGACGAATCTGAAATAACTGTGATCAAAACGGTAATCATTATTCTAAAAATATTGAATTTTTTAATTGAAGCTGTCAGGGTCTTCATTTTTTATTTCTTAATTTTCGTTTTTGGGAGCGATTCTGTGCAAACGTTTTTTAGCTCTTTGAGACATGTAAATTAAAGGATATATTCACCGGATTCAGTATCATTTAACCGACTTGAGATTGAATTCACGTATCATAACAGTCAGATGAGGTGAAGTCAAACACAACTCGACGCAGAACAGCTTACTCTATGTAATGGTTAAAGCTGTGACCTGTGACTTATGTGAATTGGAAGCAAGACAGGAACAACCCACGGGGTTTGAACAAGAGCTTTCGCAGTCAAGGAATAGAGACAAAGGCAACCATGCCAAAGCAACAAACAATCAATTAAACGACTTAACTCTGTCACTACCTTTTACGACGTAATTTGACTCATTCTGTCGTCAAGTAATTTGCCTCAGCCAACAAACAATCGATTTAACGACTTAACTCTGTCAATACCTTTCACGACGTAATTTGACTGACTCTGTCGTCAAGTAATTTGACTCAGCCAACAAACAATCGATTTAACGACTTAACTCTGTCACTGCCTTTTACGACGTAATTTGACCTATTCTGTCGTCAAGAAATTTGACTCAGCCAAGAGAACCCTTCCCTTTCCTTCCTCCTTCACTGCGAAGGGTTGATAATGAAATATCAACTAAGCAAAATAACAGAATAACATAAAAACAAAGCAGAGAAGAGTAATCATAGGGATGTATAAGATATGAAGGTATGAAAGAAGTAAACAAACAAAAGACAATGTTGATGTCATTAAGAAAAACACGGAAAAGGTGAAGAAAGAGGGGAAGTGAAACAAAGACGAAAAGAGAAGATACAAAGAGAAGGGAAAAGCCGAGAGAGGAAAGGCGAGAAAGAAATGGAGGAAAAGAC
>NC_134817.1:41383495-41385995 GCF_046742065.1 Oratosquilla oratoria | reverse complement strand
CCTTACTTTTACCCACATTTATCTTTAGCTTTCTTCTATCACATACTCTCCCAAACTCTGTCACCAACTTCCTCAATCCCTCCTCTGATCCTGCCACAAGCGCAGTGTCGTCCGCAAACAACAGCTGGCTCACCTCCCACTTTTCTCAATTTTTCTTAACCATCTCCAATCCCTGACCCACTACCCTTGCATTTACCTCTCGCACTACCCCATCCATGTATAAGTTGAACAGCCAGGGCGACATAACGCATCCTTGACGAAGTCCCACCTTTACCTCGAACCACTCACTCTCTCCATTTCCAATCCTGACACAAGCTCTACTACTCTCATAAAAACTCTTGACAGCTCCCAGAAGCTTTCCTCCTATCCCGTATATCTGCATAACCTCCCACAGTGCCTTTCTGTCTACCCTGTCGTAAGCCTTTTCCAGATCCATAAAAGCCCCAAAAACATCCTTCCCCTTTCCTATAGCTTTCTCACATATCTGTCTTACCACAAAGATTTGATCTACACAACCTCTACCTGTCCTAAATCCACACTGTTCTTCACCAATTACTCCTTCTGTTCCTCTATTAATCCTCTCAATCAAGATCCTCCCATAAGCCTTCCCAACTACGCTTAACAAGCTAATCCCTCTGAAACTACTACATTCACACTTGTCCCCTTTTCCCTTGTAAAGAGGAACTATACAGGCACTCCTCCAGTCCTCCGGCACTCTATCCTCTCTCCAGCAAACACTAAATAACCTCACCAGCCAGTCCACCATCACTGTACCTCCCTTTTTCAGACATTCTGCATGGCATCCATCCAGACCAGGTGCCTTACCTGCTTTCATTATCTTAACAACTGCCTTCACCTCATCGTTCTTTAATTCACCTCCATTCTCCTCACTCATCACTCTCATTTTCTTCGCATTTCCCACTGCAGCTGTCTTTCACTCCCTATCCTCCTTCACACTTAGCAACTCCCTAAAATATTCTGCCCATCTACTTCCATTATCATCTCTCCATCTACACCCCGTTTGGGGTATTGGCTGCTTGTTATTGTGGCAAAGTAGCATGCAGTTGATACTTTAGGGTCTATATGGGGCGCCCCTACGGACCAGAGCCACACATCATTTTGTCTATGATAGAGGAAAACTCTTCATAGAGAAATTATGACACTTTTATACTACGACTGTCCCTCCGTTATGCTGTCCCCCAACCCCTTGTTGCTGTCCTGTACCATTTCTCCGAGTATTCTTTTTCTGTGGTAGGGGAATTCCCTGTGGTGAGGGAAAAGAATACTGCCACCAAGTATTCCCACTTGGATCGTAGTGTGGTGCCGTCGATTGATTAGTGTTTAACCAAGAGCACCTCCAATGGGAGTGATCAGAGATACCCACATAAGGACGATTTGGGAAATAAGAAATCAAGGTATACGCTGCCACCACCCAATCGTCTATATGGATATATCTGACCATAAATGGAAACTGCTCCTTGTTATTCACGTCTGACTCCGTCCCCTTTCCTCAGGTCGTTCGGGGTTGGTTCTGGGTAGCGAAAAGGCCTATGCCCAAGTGGGGTAGTAAAAGAATATAAGTGAAGGTTTTCTGTGGTAATTATTACACTGAAGCAAAAATATAGTAAGAAAATACAAAAGTATATTGTGGTTTTCTCCAACTAGACAATCTATTGATCCTTACAGTATGAAAAATATATGGGTATGCGAGATATTTAATAATACATTTTTTTTTTTTTCTGCTTATGGGCATCATAAGTAAGGTCACAGGCACGTGGAAAAACGTAGTTATTTACGCTCCAACCTTTCGGTCACTGTATAAGTCTACTTACAATATTGTGTCTACCTTCAACCCCGTATTCTTATTAGAGAACGATCACAGACAGAATTGTACTCTAAGGATTACACTCTCATAGCTAATGTATATATGCGTGATACCGTCTAACTCCTTCCACGCAAAGTGTTTGTGGAGTACCCTCCCTTAAACCCTTTTTTTCCTTTTATCGGGATAGTTTTTGGAATCAGACTCAAAACTTAATAATAATAATAACTATCTACCTACTATATCTGCACTATATCATTTAACTCACATATTGACATTTATTTTTATTGATCTTACAGAACGTACCCATGCCTGTTATCGGGATAGTTTTTGGCATCAGACTAAAATTTTAGCTGCACACAAAAAAAAAAAAAAAAAAAAAAAAACGAGACGGCTATGTGTTCGTATTTATGGGTAAACTACTAACCTCCCCTGTTGTATTATTTCGTAAAGCTTCATTTCGCTTCTCAACACAGCCCCTAGCTGCTACAATCTCTCCCTAAACTATTTCTCTAGTGGAATCCTGAACTGAAAGTTGGGAAATTTTCCCGTTCCTCTTAAAGTTAATGGTCCTAGTTTACGCCTCCGTCCGAACGTGTCAGTGACGTCACGGGTGGGTGGAGCTACGGTGCGCCCGCTATGTTCGAGAACATTCTAATGTCGTCTCCAAGATTAGTT
>NC_134817.1:41373495-41375995 GCF_046742065.1 Oratosquilla oratoria | reverse complement strand
TTTATTTATTTATTTATTTATTTATCATTATTATTATTTTTCGCATCCGACCTAGTTATGGACCAAAAGGTCTTCTGTCGGCATGCTCCGCCTTTGTAATTCTTTGTAAAACATATACATATATAAATATATATATATATATATATATATATATATCATATCATATCATATCATATAGTATAATATCAATATTTTGACTTTAGGAACGATTTTAACATAATTTCATTATAAACACATCCCCGGATTCCAAAGATACTACTAACGTACTTACATTAATCATGAACGAGTGAAGAAAATCTAATTACTATCATCAAAGAAAAGAAAAATACTGTAAATAGAGAGTATACATTTTCTATTTTTTCACAGAATTGGGTGCCATTATTGAATGACATTTGCAATGAATTAGCTATATGTTCCTGTGAAGATCAGTTGATCTTATTCGTTTTAGCTGTAGACTCGTAACTGGTAAAGTCTTGTTTAAATACTTGGGTCTGGTAATTCACAACTTATGTATAGCTATTCGTTCCTGATACTGCATGATAATTTGATTCATCATTTGAGTAAACATGAGACAAATCTTTGTAAAGTACCTCCATATACTCATTTTGAAATTAAAATGTTGTTCATTTACGTGACAGAGAGTGCGTGTACAGTCGTAAACAAATGATCCTGACATTGTGGCGGTCAGAGTCGTGTTTGGTCGCTTGTGGTATGTGGCAACTCTGATATGGTCACGCGTCACTCTATAGCGCTGACTCTCAAATCAATTTTTCACGTATCCTTATATATATATATATATATATGTATATATATATATATGTATATATATATATATATATATATGTGTGTGTATATATATATATATGTATATATATATATGTATATATATATATATATATACATATATATATATACATATATATACATATATATGCATGTATATATATATGTACACACACACATACACACACACGAGCGCGCGCACTCGCACTCACATACAAACAAAAAAGCATAAAAGATAAGTCAAGACTTATGTTGACGACAACAAAGAAGAAAAGATACGTATTACTCACTTACTCTATACTAATAACAAGGCACCTTCTGACTCGGAGAATGTCTGCTGCAGAGAAAGTCATAAAAAGAAAACAAAAACAAATGCAGAAACAGTCAAACAGTGAACTAACCTACCTGCAGGCGTCTATATCAACAGAGAAAGATACAAACAATCCTACATTCACACACAGAGGCAACATTATAACATTTGATTAACTGTGTGTTATCGGGGGTCAACAAGGAACCTATGTCTTGTGCCATGGGGTTTTAGGTCAGCAAACTAAATGTACAAATGTTTCCATGAAGACTTCAGGCTGGAAGCTAATAGAGCAGGCATTTTGCAGTAATGGATAGAAGAATATGTTAATGGTCCTCAAGCTATGTTATGCATACCCTCAGGACCAGGCGAGCAATTTTCTCTGTGATGCGCCTGTAACCTCTTACGGAAACAACCAGTGTACTTTAGAATTGTGTTTACTTTAACCCAACGTATAACTCATTGTAACAAACCTAAGTAATATGTTTTTTTTTCAGAAGATTAGACGTTTATTTATTTTTTTTTTTTTTTTTTAGGCAGTTATATGGATTTTTCTTGTTTAGATTTTTTCGTTTAGAGAAAATTTATCAAAGGGGTTAAGTATTTCCCATTCAGTCTAATTTTCCTAATTTCACTTCTCTTTCATATTTTGCGAGCCTTTCATACATATTTACACAAACACATAAGCACACTCACGTATGCGCGCGAGCGCACACACACACACACACACACACACACACACACACACACACACACACACACACACACACACACACACACACACACACACACACACACACACACACACACACACACACACACACACACACACACACACACACACACACACACACACACACACACACACACACACACAAAGTTGTTGAAGAGCTGGTTTGTAGCATGCAATACTGTATATTCATTCTCATGACAGAATTTTTTTTTATTTCTTAAGAAGCTTTTGCCAAGATAGAATGAATGGGTATATACTGATATTACGATCTTCCACCTTCACTGCAAAACAAAAGAAAAGGAAGGCAGACAAAACTATGGCGTTTGGAATTTGCCAGAAGAGTTTGTAGGATTTCAAACAAAGTTTGAAGAGATATGGAAATGAGTTTGTAAACCATATTCATATACACATTTCTCGAGATGAGACCACAAAACGACATGGGTTACGTTCTCTTTATATATGTGATATAAAGACTGCTGTTCATGTAGTATTCAAACCAGTTTCTTTGGTAATAAATAAACTTCCTGCACAGGAGGGCAATGTAGTTCAGTTCGAAGCTTTAAGAATCATTTAGATAAACACCTAAGCAAGATGCTGTAATGATTATAATTCATTTCATATTATTTGTTTTTGTTTTGTTATCATTTGTCTGTTTGATTTTCATTTATTATTAGTTA
>NC_134817.1:41333495-41363495 GCF_046742065.1 Oratosquilla oratoria | reverse complement strand
TAAATACACAATACACAGATCACAGACACTTCAGTGCTGATCCGGTTGGCCAATCAGGAAGCAGGACGCGAAGCGCCGCCCCCGGGCCTAGCGGCTGAGCTTCCTGATTGGCCAACCGGATCAGCACTGAAGTGTCTGTGATCTGTGTATTGTGTATTTATAATCATTTCCCACACACTGTACTCATTAGCACTGAAGATGCCTAACTGTTAGGCGAAAGCTCTGCATAAATATTAAGAAGATAATTCCCATGACTTTACCTATTCCACCAATGCTATTTGGCCAGGTCATTAGAGGACTTAGCACGACACAGCGCGCCAGCATAAGAAAAGTCGAGAATGTCAGCAAAAAAAACTCGTGAACGCAGAAGCTGTTGCAAATTTTAATGACATTTGCCTAAAAGAGGATCTGCTGCCCAACTATAGCAATATATATATATATATATATATTGTTACGGGCGCTGGTATGTGAAGAGACGTTACGTATAACGTCTAAGTGCTTAAGAACCAGCGCACTTCTAGAAGCCACTGTAGGACTGAACTATCTGGTCAGGGCCTAGATAATACGTAAGACTAGAAGTAAAGGTAACAAAGAAGATTCCAGGAAAGGAATATTAAACTAGCGATAAAA
Source organism: Oratosquilla oratoria (assembly GCF_046742065.1). Taxonomy (NCBI): domain Eukaryota; kingdom Metazoa; phylum Arthropoda; class Malacostraca; order Stomatopoda; family Squillidae; genus Oratosquilla; species Oratosquilla oratoria. Next base: position 41,362,865 of record NC_134817.1, on the reverse strand, counting down.
CTAGTAAACGAAATTATTAATGGAAAATATTTACAGGCAATCAACACAAAAGAGAATGGGCAGTAGGGTCAATGGGACCGTTACATGATTACGAGAATATGGAAATTATCGTTCAAATAAGAAACAAGATAAGTATACAATATGGTACTATCTAAGTACAAAGAGATCAGGAACATGCATCAGAATAAGTAATAAGTACAAATATAAGTAAAGTAATGCAATGTATATCAGACACGTAATGTAGGCAAAAAGGGTGATCACTTCACACCAATCGTCTCATGAATCTAAACCTTCTAGTTTTTATCAAGAGATCAATATGTGGGAATATGACGACGAGTCAGCGGTTACCACCGCTTATATACCATTGGACCGGAAACTGAATACTTCCGGGTGAGTGTGCGAGTGAGTGAAAGGAGGGGAGGAGGGTAAGTTAACACGTCAACATGGGTAGTTTTAGGACCCTCGACTCGCTTGAACAATCTATTTATTTAGTAACTGTCAAATCTGTGCGCTCCGAACTATTCAGGATTTCGCTTGTCTGTTTGTTCTACAAGAGTGCGCACCTCTCTCCGCACGTAGGCGAGATTACATATAATGGACGGGCGTTACTGCTTAACATTGTTACAATACATACATAGACAAGAAATATGAACATAGTTATGTAATACAAAGGAACACAATTCTATAACATAATTACACATATGACGTAATATCTAATATTACGTTACACCTCCACCGTTTGGGAAAGCTTTTCACTTTCTGTTGAAAAGCTACGTTCTAGAAAGTACGCAGTAGTTCTTTTGCGCAGGGGACAGCTTCTTGCTGTAGTAGGCGATAGTGTGAAGAACTTTGTTGTGTTCTTGCAAGAGGGCGGCACCGATACAGGTGTCGTTGACGTCGACTTGCAGAAGAAAGGGTCGTTGGAAGTCGGGTGCCCTTAGAACTGGTGCGTTAGTGAGAAGGGACTTCAGGTTTTTGAAGGCCGTCTCACAGGTAGGCGTCCACACGAAGTCGTGGTCTTTTCTCAACAGGTCAGTCAATGGTTCTGCTACATCTTGTTTCTCAGATAAGTGAAGATTTTGTAGTATCTGGGAGTTTTCCAAGGGAATCTCAGGAGGATTAGGCAGGTTATCAGGAGGCTCTTCCGATTTTATTGTGGTAGAGCTGCAAGCTGGAATTGGATCTCGGGAATGATAAGGTTTTAAGGTATTTATGTGACAGAGACGGGAACTCTTTCTTCTGTCTGGAGTTTTGATTATGTAGTTGAGATCACTGGCTCTGGACAAGACTTCATAGGGTCCTTTGTATTTAGCCTGCAATGGATCTCCTGGTATGGGAAGATAAAGTAACACTTGATCTCCTGGAGAGAAAGTTCTAAGTTTAGAATTTTTATCATACCGACCTTTCATTACTCGTTGAGCATTCGTCAAGTTCTCTCTTGCCAACTTCCAAGCTTCTAACAACTTCTCGGTGACCTGGGACACGTATTTCAAAGAAGGAACTGGTGGTTCTTCTTTCATCCATTGTTCATGAAGTATCTTTAGGGGACCACGGACTTCATGACCGAAGACTAATTCTGACGGGCTGAATCCAAGGCTTTCTTGAATTGTTGTTCGGGTGGCGAACAACAAAAAGGGGAGTCCGTCTTCCCAATTTCGAGTGTTCTCAGCACAGAATATTCTTAACATTGTTTTGAGCGTTTGGTGAAAGCGCTCTAGAGCACCTTGTGATTGAGGATGATAGGCGGAGGAAGTTACATGATTTATACCTAGTGTTACAAGAGTTTCTCTAAACTTGTTGGAAAGAAAATTACTTCCTTGATCACTTTGAATGTTCTTAGGAAATCCTACCATAGTGAAATATTTCAACATTTCTCTGATTATGTTTTGAGCTTTAATATTTTTCAAAGGAATGGCTTCTGGAAAACGAGTGCTCATACACATGATTGTGAGAATGTACCGATTTCCTTTACTTGAAGGAGGTAAAGGTCCTACACAATCAATAAGAACTTTTTTAAATGGCTCTTCCATTACAGGAATGGGATGGAGTGGAGCTTCTACAATTTTCTGGTTGGGCTTACCTACAAGTTGACATGTATGACATGTTTTACAATATTGGGCAACATCTTTGACAACCGTGGGCCAATGGAAATGTTGGGTTATGTTGAACAAGGTCTTTCTTACCCCTAAGTGACCTGCTAAGGGAGTATCATGAGCCAATCGTAGAACATTATTCCTGAAACCAAGAGGGAGGACTATTTGATTCCTTACTTGCCATGGCTGGTCAGCGGTTGCGGTGGATGCTCTCCATTTTCGCATTAGGACTCCGTTTTCTATATAGAAACCTCGTGACATATTTTCAACTTCTTCTGGAGATGAAACAATCTCGTACAAATTTTTAAGAGAATGATCTGACTTCTGTTCTTTGATTAATTCTGCTCTAGATAGAGAAACTGGTGAAGAAGAAGATGGGTCAGTTTGGGAGAATAGGGATTCTAAATTATAGGTCTCCTCTTCAGATTTCTTGTACTGAGATCTGGTTACAGCACAAGCGGGAAACAACTGTAAGTTATCTGAAGGTTCTACTGAGGTCTTAGGGTTATTTGTTATTAAGGGAGAAATGACTTTGCTTCCAGCGATGTCATTGGCCAACAATAAGGATATTCCTACTATGGGAAGAGAGTCTACTACTGCTACTTTAACCATTCCGGTTGTTAAATCAGACCGCAAGAAAACATTATGTAATGGACATTTTATAATTCCTCCAACTCCTTCTATCAATATATCATAACCTGTATATGACTCACCCAGATTCTGCAAGACAGAATTTAAAATCAGACTTTGCTTTGCTCCTGTGTCTCGGAGTATGGAAATAGGATATTGTTGTGAACTACTACTATGAGATATAGTTCCTGAAGATACAAATGGTTTGAAACAAGGATCATGATTTGATGTGGGGGGTTCTACATTACTTGACAATACCGGCTTCTTTGGTAGTGTATCCTGAATAGGGGATTTTGAATCATCTGATTTTATATTACTTACAAGAGTTGGTGTCTTATTGGAGAATGAGGGTGTCAGTCTCTTTCTGCAATTAGAAAATGTGATGGCCAACCTGTTTACAATATGAACAAGTTACAGGGGGATTAGTCTTAAACCTTTCCATTCTTTGCCAAGGTTGGTTTGGAGGATATTGATTGAAATCAGACCTGTAACTGAAATGTGATGGGCTAGACTGATTTTCAAAGTGTTTCTTTGGGGACCAAGGATCAGAGTATTTTGTTGAATCTGGAATATATGACTTTGACTTTTGGGATTCCATTTGTCTTGACTTAGGTTTATGATTTAGTGTGAACTCATCAGCCAATACAGCAGCTTTAGTTAAAGTTTCGGGAACATGATCATCTATAAAAATCCTAAGATCTGTCTCTAAGGTATTCTTAAACTGCTCCAATAAAATCAACTGTTTAAGTCTATCTAAGGTGTCCGTTTCACTAGCCAAACACCACCTATTGAATAACCTCTCTTGTTGAGCCGCATATTCTACGTATGTTAACTGAGGTGTCTTCCTATAATTACGGAATTTCTGTCTATAGGCCTCTGGTATTAGTTCATAAGCTTTTAAAATACAAGCTTTCATATTATCATACTCGCTTTCTGCTTCTGAAAGAGAAGTATAAATTTGCTGAGCCTTACCCTTAAATTGTGTTTGAATGATTAATGGCCAATTTTCTTTAGGGATTTGTAATTGTTGCGCCAATTTTTCCCACTGAAGAAAGAAAATTTCTGGCTCTCCTTCTGAAAATTGGGGTAGAAGTTTTACATACTTGGAAATATCTATATGACCTTCCTGAACTACGGGTTGTCTATCAACAATCCTAGCTTCTACTTCTGTCTTCTTTAATTCTAACTCTACTTGTTTCACTTTAGCTTCCTCTTCTCTAGCTTTAAATTCTGCCAATTTGATTTTAGTTTCCTCTTCTCTAGCTTTAAATTCTGCCAATTTGATTTTAGTTTCCTCTTCTCTAGCTTTAAATTCTGCCTCAATTTGCATTTGTTTCAGTTTAGTTTCCTCCTCTTTAGCTACTTGTTTCACCTTAGCTTCCTCTTCTCTAGCTCTAAATTCTGCCTCAATTTGCATTTGTTTCAGTTTAGTTTCCTCCTCTTTAGCTACTTGTTTCACCTTAGCTTCCTCTTCTCTAGCTCTAAATTCTGCCTCAATTTGCATTTGTTTCAGTTTAGTTTCCTCCTCTTTAGCTTTAAGTTCTGCCTCAATTTTCATTTGTTTCAGTTTAGCTTCCTCCTCAATTTCTACTCTCCTGACCTTTAATTCAATCTCCTTAATCTTAAGTTCGGTTAGTCGTGCCTCTATTTCTAACCTATTTGAAGGAATTTGTATAGCTGTAATCTCTTCTGGAGATAAGATCTCATCTTCGATCAGATTTTCAACGAGTTCCTGAAGTATTTTTTTCTTTCGCAAACTTGTATCAATGTCTACTCCAAAGTGCTTGCCTATTTCTATCAAAGTGTCTTTAGTTTGTTTCTTTAAGAAACTTACCTTGGGATTTTTAACGAATTCTTGAACTATATCATCCATCTCTATAAGAATGTGTTAAATACCTGATCCAATATCCTGGCAGGGTCGCCACTTTGTTACGTGAAGAGACGTTACGTATAACGTCTAAGTGCTTAAGAACCAGCGCACTTCTAGAAGCCACTGTAGGACTGAACTATCTGGTCAGGGCCTAGATAATTCGTAAGACTAGAAGTAAAGGTAACAAAGAAGATTCCAGGAAAGGAATATTAAACTAGCGATAAAACTAGTAAACGAAATTATTAATGGAAAATATTTACAGGCAATCAACACAAAAGAGAATGGGCAGTAGGGTCAATGGGACCGTTACATGATTACGAGAATATGGAAATTATCGTTCAAATAAGAAACAAGATAAGTATACAATATGGTACTATCTAAGTACAAAGAGATCAGGAACATGCATCAGAATAAGTAATAAGTACAAATATAAGTAAAGTAATGCAATGTATATCAGACACGTAATGTAGGCAAAAAGGGTGATCACTTCACACCAATCGTCTCATGAATCTAAACCTTCTAGTTTTTATCAAGAGATCAATATGTGGGAATATGACGACGAGTCAGCGGTTACCACCGCTTATATACCATTGGACCGGAAACTGAATACTTCCGGGTGAGTGTGCGAGTGAGTGAAAGGAGGGGAGGAGGGTAAGTTAACACGTCAACATGGGTAGTTTTAGGACCCTCGACTCGCTTGAACAATCTATTTATTTAGTAACTGTCAAATCTGTGCGCTCCGAACTATTCAGGATTTCGCTTGTCTGTTTGTTCTACAAGAGTGCGCACCTCTCTCCGCACGTAGGCGAGATTATATATAATGGACGGGCGTTACTGCTTAACATTGTTACAATACATACATAGACAAGAAATATGAACATAGTTATGTAATACAAAGGAACACAATTCTATAACATAATTACACATATGACGTAATATCTAATATTACGTTACAATATATATATATATATATATATATATATATATACTAGCCAAATTACCCGTGCTTTGCTGCGAGTTCGTGAATAATCCCTGACCTAAATTTAACCCTTAACCCTATCCTTTTTTTGGGGGGGGGGGTGAAATATAGACATCCAAGTAGCTGGAGTGATAGGGTATCAGAATATACAGTATATGGCTATGGGGGTCTATCTCCAAAACCTTAAAAGGAGTTCGTAAACAAACAGGCAGACAGACAAATGAAAGATAGTTATCCAAGTACCTTGGGTTATAAGGTTTCAGAATATATATGGTTTTAGGGGTCTATCTGCAAAACCCTAGGAGTTCGTGAATAACCTCTAACCTAACCATACCCCACATGACTTTAAACCTTAACCCTAACCATCTTTTTAATGAAATATAGTTATCCAAGTACCTGGAGTAATAGGGTATTAGAGTATAAATGGTTTTGGGGGTCTATTTCCAAACACTAGGAGGAGTTCGTGGACAAACAAACAAACAGAGGTTTCAGAATATATATGGTTATAGGGGTTTCTCTGCAAAAACGTAGAAGTTCGTGAATAATCTTTAACTTAATCATTGTAATGGTTTGTTAACACTACTTGCATTTCCAACCGCGAGAAAATCAAATAAAGATAACCAATATTTCAACATTTAGTAAAATTATACAATCATTTTACATTTACATGCTTTCTCCTTACAAAAGCTGTCATGGTTTGTGGCAACATTTATTTCACAAATATGAATAATATTTAAGGACACATACAATGGTTTTGTTTAATTATAGTAATTTTTATGTCACAAAAATGCTACGCGCGTTAATGGGGCATTACAGTGGTGGCGTGTTATCACACCATACCCCACCTAACTTTAAACCTTAACCCTAACAAAAATACTTTTTAAATTAAATATAGTAATCTAAGTACCTGGAGTGATAGGGTATCTGAATATATAGGTTCATGGGGGTCTATCTCCAAAACCCTAGGAGTTCGTAAAAAAAAAAAAAAAAAAAAAAAAAAACAGAGACAGAGGCTACTACTTTATTATAGTATATATATATATATATATATATATATATATATATATATATTGTTACATCTGCGATGTATACTTGCCAAGTATGTAATTGTTATTGTTTCGAGGAAATGTCATGTTACGTGTGTTCGTATTGTGCTGCTTTGGTTATGACCAAATATGTGTCACCATAAGGTATTTTCTTTACTCTGTATTGTATGTATTTATTAATGTAACTATGGTATTAGTTTATAATAATATTGATTGTTTTTGTAAATATTGATTGTTCAAGTGTTCATTGCGCATGCGTCTCTGCTACGTCACAGGCCGTGACGTAAAAGTATTTCATTTGGATTTCCCGCATAAACAATGTAGGCTCGTCAGGCTAGGTAAATCCCGCCCCCCTTGTAGTATCCAATGAGCTACGAGCATATTGCCTCGTCACGCTTCGGTGAACGAGTCTATACGGTTGTCCAGACCCTGCTTAGACCTATTACACGGGTGAAATTCAAGATGACTGCCTTGAGGTTAGTACCCTTTTCCCTTGGTATAGCAGTGAGCCAGATCCACTAGGACTTAGCTTTGTAGTGCCCCATATAAGTGAGCGCGGAGTGTGTAGCATTGGGGTTTAGGATTAGCTTATATTTCAAAACTGTTTGGTGATCTGTGACCCGGTCTTACGTCTGTTCAATCCCGTTAAAATTTTCGAACTAGAGTCTTTTGTGTAATGTAAAATGTATGATCAGAAGTCAGATGTATTATGTAAAATCATGTTTGTTTAATTGTAATCGTGTGTCTTTGTTATATTATTTTCGTGTCATTGTATTTGTATTAACTTTCATACTTATAGATTTATTTAATTATATTTCTTTAAGTTAAGTTAGTTTGATTTTCTTTCCCAGGTGTCCGACCGGGTGGCGACCTTATTCAGTTCTTTTGACCGTTTGAACCCCGTAATAGACATAGGGTCTAAGGGTTTCCTTGATATTACCAACCTCTGACATTCACAAGGCCGGTGAACCTTTGGTACTTTAGAGAGGTTTGTAACAATATGTATATATGTATATATATATATAAATTAATATATATATATATGTATATATATATATATATGTCTATGTATGTATATATAAATATATATATATATATATATGTCTATGTATGTATATATAAATATATATATGTATATGTATACATATATATATATATATATATGTATATATATACATATATATATATATATATACTAGCCAAAATTTCCGTGCATTGCTGCGAGTTCGTGAATATTCCATAACCTAAATCTAACCCTTAACCCTAAAAAAAAAAAAAAAAAAAAAAAAAAAGGTGGGGTGGGGGGTGGGATGAAATATAGATGTCCAAGTACCTGGAGTGATAGGGTATCAGAATATATATGGTTATTGGGGTCTATCTCCAAAACCCTAGAAGGAGTTCGTGAACAAACAAACAAAAAGACAGACAGACAAATGAAAGATAGTTATCTAAGTACCTTGGGTTATAAAGTTTTAGAATATATATGATATTAGGGGTCTATTTGCAAAAACATAGGAGGAGTTCGTGAATAATCCCAAATCTAACCATACCCCACCTAACTTTAACCCTTCACCCTAACCATTTTTTTTTATGAAATATAGTTATCCAAGTACCTTAAGTGATAGGGTATCAAAATATATATGGTTATTGGGGTCTATCTCCAAAAACCTAGGAGGAGTTCGTGAACAAACAAACAAACAAACAGCCAGCCAAACAGACAGAGGCTACTATATATATATATATATATATATGTATATATATATATATATATATATACATATATATATATATATATATATATATATATATGTGTGTGTATGTGTGCGTGTGCGTGCGTATGTGCGTGTGCGTGCGTGTGTGCGTGTGTGTGTGTGTGTGCGTGTGTGTGTGTGTGTGTGTGTTTGTGTGTGTATGTGTTTGTGTGTGTGTGTGTGTGTGTGTGTGTGTGTGTGTGTGTGTGTGTGTGTGTGTGTGTGTGTGTGTGTGTGTAGTCGTGGTATGTTGGTATGATATGAAATTAATCTTACGATCTTTTCTACATGTTATTTTTCCTTAAATTATGCATTTTAAAAGGAATATGAGCTAACTATTTCAGAGATTACCGATGACATTGAATAATATGAGATTAAATGTGGTAAGAACAAAATGTAAAATAAAGATTAATTGGAAAAGAGAAATACATGTTTTTCCTAATTTGTGCTGCTTAGGTCGTATGCTTCAAGTGTAGTTCTCACAGCGAGAACCTGCTTTCAAATGTAACAATTGTAGTAATTTAAAGTCGAAACACATAGGTCAAAGGTGATGCCCCGGCTTGTGCTTCTATATTTTTCTGCTTTGCTTTTTACCTATTGGAAAATATACTATATAAGAACGCATCACCTAATATATAATTTTGAATATCCTATCGCAGTAATGGATGACAGAGAATGTCAGTCTTCCCTTGTAAAAAATACTATAGCCTGTGACACTGCACGATGGGGCCAGATTTTATATTACTTTACTTCTTATTTTATTTTGATGAAAGATATATGACATAAGTCGAAAACCAAATACAAAGGAAAGGAGTAAAAAGTGTTCTGCCATAACATTTCTCGGTGACGCGTGATAACACATCACAAAGCAGTAGCAGCAACTCTGAACTTGTAACAGAATGCAGCTGTTCGGCTTATTGTCTCATCGTGAGTGGCCTTCCTTGGCTCAAGGCTCGGCCTTTGAAGAGCTTCTGAATCCCTCACTATGTCGACTATCCCAAAGTCAAATACAATTGTTTGGCGTCAACCAAAGCAAAATATGCCTAAGAATTATTTTAGGAAAAAGGTTAACTAAAATAGGTTTAACATTGTCAGCACATGATCTCTGAGTTAAATAAAACACTGGATTTAGTTGGGGCAATTTTAACCAAGACATCATTGTGGCAAGTGGGGTCAACTAGAGTACCTTGATTTCTTCATCACAAGGTCCTGCCCTTGATTGAGTATTTTTTGTTTTTGTTTTGGAACAAAAACCTGCAAAATATATTACTGTAATTCCCTTAATTCCTTCCGTACCGGGTAGCAATTTTTCTCTTGTTTTGGCTACCGTTTAAGCTATTCTGTTTAGATTTATGTTAATATTTCTACAGGGGAGAGGTCAGAAGCCATCTCCATCTTTTTCCGCACCTGGTGTTATATTCTCTTTTATTGTGGAGCCATAAGTTGCTTCAATATATTTCCTACGGCCTAACATGGGGCTCTGCATTACCTTGAATAGAATAGTTTGGCGTTAGCCTGAACAAAGTCCTGAAAAGATTCTTCGAAGAGGTGTACAAATATGTCACCATAATAAGCGGCGTCGGAATCCAACTCCAGAAAACTCAGCCAAGAAAAAGTTAACGTCAGCGAAAAGGGAGGAATCGGGTATTTAGAGTGACGAAGAGGACGAGGAAGGTGTGAGAAGAAGGGTATCAATATGGAGGAGAAGGAGGACAGAAAGAAGACGGAATAGGAGAATGGAGGTGGGGAAGAAAAAAGAAAACGTAAGTTGATGATAACGAACAAGGAGAAGGAAAACGGAAAAAGAGAAGATGGGAGAGAAAAAGAAGAGGACGAGGAGGGAAAGAAAATAAATCAGGAGGAGAGGGCGGAGGAGCTAAAGAGTGAGGAGGAGCAGAAAGATATAGAAAGAAAGAGCAGCGTAAAGAGGAAGAAGAGGAACAAAAAGAGCAGGAAATGGGAGTAGTAGAGAACGAGGAGGAGGAGGAAGGAAGTAAAAGAGGTTGGAAGCGAATAAGAAAGAAGAATGGGAAATCTAGGAGAAGAAAGGTAAGAGGAAACGAAGGTGGGAGGAGGCATTAAAAAGGTGGATAAGGAGGGAGGGAAGAGGGGAAAGGGGGAGAGGAGTGTAAGGAAGAGGGAGAGAAAGAGGAACGAGGAAAGGGGGGAAAGGAAAGGAGTAGGAAGGAGAGGGGGGTGTAGTTAAAGAGACGGGGGAGGGAGAGGAAAGAGGAGGAGGAGTGGGAAGGAAGATAAGGAGAAAGTACAGGAAGAGGAGGGAGGTTGGAAGGTGAAACAGGATGAGGAATGGGCGAGGGAAGGGGAGAAGAAATCGGAAAAAGAAGAGGAGGAATAGGAGGACGTGGAGAAGGAAGGAGAAGATGGGGTGGAGGTGGAGGTGGAGGGGAGAAGGTGGATGACCAGCAACGCGTGAATGAAAGTGATCAAGTGAAGAGTGAGGGCCCAAGAGAGAGTGAAGGAGGAGAGAGTTGGTGAATTTGGGAGCCAGGGAGCGAGGGAGTGGGTACCGAGGAAGTGAAGGAATAAGGGGTTGAGGGAGTTAGGGAGTAAAGAAACAAGGAAGTGATAAAGTAAGGGTGGAAGGGAGTCATGTGGAAAGGAGTGAGGAAGTGAGGTGGAAAAGGAATGAGGAAAGGAAAGACTTAGGGAAGAAGGAAATGAAGAACTGAGGGATTTGGGAAATATAGGAGAAAGGAATGAGGGCCTGAGGGAGTACAGGAGTATGGGAGTGAGGGAGTGAGGGGGTGAGGGAGTGAGGGAGTGAGGGCCTGAGGGAGTACAGGAATATGGGAGTGAGGGTGTGAGAGAGTGTGTGAGGGAGGGGGTGAGTGAGTGAGTGAGTGAGTGAGTGAGTGAGTGAGTGAGTGAGTGAGTGAGTGAGTGAGTGAGTGAGTGAGTGAGTGAGTGAGTGAATGAGTGAATGAGTGAATGAGTGAATGAGTGAATGAGGGAATGAGGGAATGAGGGAATGAGGGAATGAGGGAGTAAGGAGGTAAGGAATGAGGGAGTAAGGAGGTAAGGAATGAGGGAGTAAGGAGGTAAGGAATGAGGGAGTAAGGAGGTAAGGAATGAGGGAGTAAGGAGGTAAGGAATGAGGGAGTAAGGAGGTAAGGAATGAGGGAGTAAGGAGGTAAGGAATGAGGGAGTAAGGAGGTAAGGAATGAGGGAGTAAGGAGGTAAGGAATGAGGGAGTAAGGAGGTAAGGAATGAGGGAGTAAGGAGGTAAGGAATGAGGGAGTAAGGAGGTAAGGAATGAGGGAGTAAGGAGGTAAGGAATGAGGGAGTAAGGAGGTAAGGAATGAGGGAGTAAGGAGGTAAGGAATGAGGGAGTAAGGAGGTAAGGAATGAGGGAGTAAGGAGGTAAGGAATGAGGGAGTAAGGAGGTAAGGAATGAGGGAGTAAGGAGGTAAGGAATGAGGGAGTAAGGAGGTAAGGAATGAGGGAGTAAGGAGGTAAGGAATGAGGGAGTAAGGAGGTAAGGAATGAGGGAGTAAGGAGGTAAGGAATGAGGGAGTAAGGAGGTAAGGAATGAGGAAAGAAAAAATTTAGGGAAGAAGGAAGTGAGGAACTCAGAGAGTGGGGAAATATTGGAGAAAGGAAGGAGGGCCTGAGGAAGTATAGGAGTGAGGGAGTGAGGGAGTGTGGGAGTGAGGAAGTGAGGGAGCGAGGGAGCGAGGGAGCGAGGGAGTGAGGGAGTGAGGGAGTGAGAAAATTAGGGACTGAGGGAGTGAGGGAGTGAGAAAATTAGGGAGTGAGAGGACGTGTAGTGAGGCGGTTTCCCGGATATGTTGATTTAATCTTGGGACAAGACGGCGGAGTTGCCGGCAGCGGACCGTCTGGTGGCAGAGCGAAGAAGAGGAGAAAAAACATCTGCAGAATCATATCAAATAATATGATATTCGTTGTCACCGTAGGAGGCATTGGTTGAAAATGGAAGAGAAAGAGGAGAAAGAGGAAAGGAGGAGGGAAGAGGGAGGAGGGAGGAGGGAGGAGGAGGAGGGAGGAGGAGGAGGGAGGAGGGAGGAGGGAGGAGGGAGGAGGGAGGAGGGTGGAGGGAGGAGGGAGGAGGGAGGAGGGAGGAGGGGGAGGAGGGAGGAGGGAGGAGGGAGGAGGAAGGGGGAGGAGGGAGTAGGGAGGAGGAGGGAGGAAAGAGGAGGGAGGAGAGAGGAGAGAGGAGGGAGGAGGGAGGAGGGAGGGGGGAGGAGGGAGGAGGAAGGAGGGAGGAGGGAGGAGGGAGGAGGGAGGAGGAAGGGGGAGGATGGAGGAGGAGGAAGGAGGAGGGAGGAGGGAGGAAGGAGGAGGGAGGAGGGAGGAATGAGGAGGGAGAAGGGAGGAGAGAGAAGGGAGGAGGGAGGAGGGAGGAGGGAGGAGGGAGGAGGGAGGAGGGAGGAGGGAGGAGGGAGGAGGGAGGAGGGAGGAGGAGGAGGGAGGAGGGTGGAGGGTGGAGGGTGGAAGACGAGTGGAAGAATAAAGAAAAGATAAGACATCAGCAATGTTAGGGTATTTCAACCAAGAAAGTTATTCCCTATCGTGTACTGTAGCTCTTAATCATATACCGTGCAATTAATTTTTGGTATTGATCCAAGGCTGATGTAACTACTACGAGGGTGGTCATTCCCATATATAATGGTTACCTATCGCCTTTGTATTCCGGAAACCTTCCTCAGCTGAATTGGATTTCCTGGAGCTAAACAGAATATTATAAATGGTTACTAGGCTTAAGGAATTGATCGAGGCAGTCATAGGTGAGAATTAACCGGCCTTAAGTAGATTGAAAGTGTCATCTGTGTGTTGACGACGTTCATATGACACCTCTTGCGAACCAACGCTTAGTTATCAAGAAGTTTACTCAATTCAACCAAGTAGTTAGTTTAATGTTTTTATTCTTATTACCACTAGACTCTTATCTTCAGATTTTATGATAAAATCTTTTGGCTGGAAAGGGTTGGCCCGGGAAATTGTCTCAAACTTGCAAAGATAATTCATGGATTCCCATGGCTGGTGTCAGTCGTTCATGCTTCTTACCTGTCTCCTGTTTTTCCTTGCTCAGCCTTGTAGCTCTCTCTGGTTGGTCCAGGTCCTTGAACTCTAAGATAGTTCTCTCTTTCAGCTGTTTTTCTTTTACATAACTGACTAGCTGGCTGACTGGCTGGCTGGGTGGCTGGCTGGCTGTATTTTTCTTTCATTTTTTTTTCTTTCTTTTGATCGTCTCTATTTCATCTGATCTCACAACTCTTCCCCCCCCCCTTTTTTTTTTTTTTTAGCTCCTTACCCAGGCGCCGTTGATCCCAAGGGATGATGAGACACTCTCAGCCAGATGAAATCCTACTGAAGGATCGAACCCCTGAACTCGAACTTACTACACGAGACGTGATTCTTCTTCACGGTAGACTCCTCTGTGGAAATTTCCCATTTCGAGTCTGCAGACATCGCCCGGGTGGAGTCCGCTTCCAGGTGGAAAGTCTTCCACTTACAGTACGTGCAGTTCTCCTCTGAAAGGTCAAGTCTTTTCTGGAAGACATTCTTCGATTTCCGTGCTTTTATTTCTGCAACAGGAAGCTTTGGGAGATTGCAAATCTCTTTAAGAGAAAGATAGACTGAAAAAGCTATGTTTATAATGCAGAGTTAAAAATATCAATCGTGGAGCCAAATGAAGATATTTGCACATGCGAGTTTCTATGTGCACTTTAGCATTGATGTACATGTACGTGTAGGTGTAAGCGTAAATATTTGTGTGGGTATAGATGTAATTGTATGTGCACATGTGCGCGTGTATATGTACGTGTGCGTGTACGTGAACCAGTAGGTGTAGGTGTTTGTGAAGGTAAAGGTGCAGGTGTAGGTGTTGGTATAGGTGTAGGTGTAGGTGTAGGTGTGGGAGTAGGTGTAGGTGCAGGTGTAGGTGTAGGTGTAGGTGTAGGTGTAGGTGTAGGTGTAGGTGTAGGTGTAGGTGTAGGTGCAGGTGCAGGTGCAGGTGCAGGTGTAGGTGTAGGTGTAGGTGTAGGTGTAGGTGCAGGTGCAGGTGCAGGTGCAGGTGTAGGTGCAGGTGCAGGTGCAGGTGCAGGTGCAGGTGCAGGTGTAGGTGTAGGTGTAGGTGTAGGTGTAGGTGTAGGTGTAGGTGTAGGTGTAGGTGTAGGTGTAGGTGTAGGTGTAGGTGTAGGTGTAGGTGCAAGTGCAGGTGTAGTTGCAGGTGTAGGTGTAGGTGTTGGTGTAGGTGCAAGTGCAGGTGTAGGTGCAGGTGTAGGTGTAGGCCTACGTGCAGGTGTAGGTGCAGGTGTAGGTGCAGGTGCAGGTATAGGTGTAGGTGTAGGCGTAGGTGTAGGTGCAGGTGTAGATGCAGGTGCAGGTGTAGGTGCAGGTGCAGGTGTAGATGCAGGTGCAGGTGTAGGTGCAGGTACAGGTGCAGGTGCAGATGTAGGTGTAGGTGTAGGTGTAGGTGTAGGTGTAGGTGTAGGTGTAGGTGTAGCTGTAGCTGTAGGTGGAGGTGTAGGTGTGGGTGTAAGTGTAGGCCTAGGTGCAGGTGTAGGTGCAGGTGTAGGTGCAGGTGTAGATGTAGGTGTAGGCGTTAGGTGCAGGTGCAGGTGCAGTTGTAGATGCAGGTGCAGGTGCAGGTGTAGCTGCCGGTGTAGGTGTAGGTGTAGCTATAGGGGTAGGCGTAGGTGTAGGTGTAGGTGTAGGTGTAGGTGTAGGTGTAGGTGTAGGTGTAGGTGTAGGTGTAGGTTGCTATATGACAAAGTCTGTCTCTATGTATATGAAGTCAACATCACGTAGACCTAATGCAGAATCAAAGTCTCTGGTATCTCTCCTTTTTCAGACTCCAGAATTATTGTTATTTTATTTTATCTTATTTATTTATTTATTTATTTATTCATTAATCTATTTATTTATTTATTCATTTATTTATTTATTTATCTATTTATTTATTTTTAAGATGCAAAGAGATGAACTCTTGCAGTCAAGGTAAATTACATTGCAATACTGCTCATTATGATCAGAATTGTTGTATTTCAAATCCCCATAGGTGTTAATGTTATCCATGTTGAGCAGTTGTCTATAGCAGTGCGTGGCAGCCGTCCATTAAAAAAAAAAATCATATTAATGATTATCTTCATATATGTTGCTGTATTAAGGGGTTCGTCAAACGCGATTCGACAGACACGTGTTTAAAGTGATGTGTGAACGTCTGAACGGGGTATTTGGTTGTCGAACACGTTGGTTAAACCCCAAATACCCCGTTCACACGTTCACACATCACTTTAAACACGTGTCTGTCGAACCGCGTTCGACGAGCCGTTAGACGGTGTGAACCCCTTCTTATCATGACCAATAGTTGAGGAAGATATAGTGGTATCATTGAGGAAATTAAGGACTATTTTGTATGTAACAGCGAGTCTTATAAACTGGTGGAACCAATAAATTCAATTTTGTTGATCCACAAGATTGGCAATAATTTTGGGGCCCCTGTCTTAATGATTATATGGTCACAGGAACCAACGATAATCAGGATCATGATGTAAAGACAGACAGACAGACAGACAGACAGACAGACAGACGGACGGACGGACGGACAGACGGACAGACGGACAGACGGACAGACGGACAGACAGACAGACAGACAGACAGACAGACAGACAGACAGACTGACTGACTGACTGACTGACTGACTGACTGACTGACTGACTGACTGACTGACTGACTGACTGACAGAGACAGACTGACAGAGACAGACTGACAGAGACAGACTGACAGAGACTGACTGACAGAGACTGACTGACAGAGACTGACTGACAGAGACTGACTGACTGACTGACAGAGACTGACTGACTGACTGACAGAGACTGACTGACTGACTGACAGAGACTGACTGACTGACTGACAGAGACTGACTGACTGACTGACTGACAGAGACTGACTGACTGACTGACAGAGACTGACTGACTGACTGACTGACAGAGACTGACTGACTGACTGACAGAGACTGACTGACTGACTGACAGAGACTGACTGACTGACTGACTGACTGACTGACTGCCAGAGACTGACTGACTGACTGACTGACAGAGACTGACTGACTGACTGACTGACTGACAGAGACTGACTGACTGACTGACTGACTGACAGAGACTGACTGACTGACTGACTGACTGACAGACTGACTGACTGACTGACTGACTGACAGAGACTGACTGACTGACTGACTGACTGACAGAGACTGACTGACTGACTGACTGACAGAGACTGACTGACTGACTGACAGAGACTGACTGACTGACTGACTGACAGAGACTGACTGACCGACTGACTGACAGAGACTGACTGACTGACTGACTGACAGAGACTGACTGACTGACTGACTGACTGACTGACTGACAAAATACAAAAAAACAGAAATACAGACAGATACATAGACAGAAAGACAGACAAACATACAGACAGACAGACAAACATACAGACAGACAGACAGACAGACAGACATACATACAGACAGACAGACAGACAGACAAACATACATACAGACAGACAGACAGACAGACAGACAGACAAACATACAGACAGACAGACAGACAGACAGACAGACAAACATACATACAGACAGACAGACAGACAGACAAACATACATACAGACAGACAGACAGACAGACAAACAAACATACAGACAGACAGACAAACATACATACAGACAGACAGACAAACATACATACAGACAGACAGACAAACATACATACATACAGACAGACAGACAAACATACAGACAGACAGACAAACATGCATACAGACAGACAGACAAACATACATACAGACAGACAGACAAACATACATACAGACAGACAGACAGACAGTCAGGTAGGTAGGTAAGTAACCAGGTGGGCATATAAGCAGGCAGGCGAATAGAAAGGCAGGCAGTCAGAGACAGAAAGAGAGAGAGAGAGAGAGAGAGAGAGAGAGAGAGAGAGAGAGAGAGAGAGAGAGAGAGAGAGAGAGAGAGAGAGAGAGTAGAGAGAGAGGAGAGAGGAGAGAGAAGAGAGAGAGAGAGAGAGAGAGAGAGAGAGAGAGAGAGAGAGAGAGAGAGAGAGAGAGAGAGAGAGAGAGAGAGAGAGAGAGAGAGAGAGAGAGAGAGAGAGAGAGAGAGAGAGAGAGAGAGAGAGAGAGACTAATACGGCAGATTAAGTGATGAAACGACAAGGTGGACAGGTAGTAAACCATACCGATAGGTAGGTGTGTAAGGAGGACAGAAATAATAGATAAATAAATTGATAAAGAAACAGATACATAAATGAATTGAAATAAACGAAGATAATAGGAGGAGATTAAAGTAATATCAGAAGTCAGACAGTGAAGGAGACTTTGGAGTGAGACCGAGATAATTCATGGCAGAGGATATAATAGTCCAAAACTGGTAAAAGTAAAACTCAGCCATTGTTTGCCAACGAGAGATGACAAGATAGAGCGAGAATGGATACGAGAATGAGAGGGAGGATGGAGAGGTTCATGACGGCGACAATAACGACGACGTTGACATTGACGAAGACTACGGTAATAATGAAGAAGGGAACAAAGATGAAAAAGAGAAGAAAGAGGAAGAGGAGTAAGAAGAGGAGACTAAAAAGAAGTATGAAGAGGAGGAGAAGCATGAAGGAGAAGGGAGACGAGAAAGAGTAGAAAGAAGAGGATGAAGAAGAGGATGAAGAAGAGGATGAAGGGGAGGAAGAAGAGGAGAGGTGGAAAAATGTGAGGAGGAAATAGAGTTGCAGAAGAAATATTATGATGATGGAAAGGAGGAGTAGAAAAATATAGAAGAGAAGTAGGGTAAGGGTAATATGTATATATATATATATATATATATATATATATACACATATATATATGTATATATATACATACATATATATATATATATACATACATATATATGTATACATATATATATATATATATATATATATTTATATATATATATATATATATATATATACCGCCGGTTGCATTCATCTCTAGAGTAAGTCTTATTCTTCTGTGTAGTAAAATTTTTCTTTAGGCCCCATGCCTAGTCTTGAGGGGTGAATTAAAATGAAGTTAATTTTCTTTATTCATTCTACTACTTGGTCTTGTGAGCTACACCCAGAGAGTCCCGTTTAGGATCCCTCTACAATACGTCAAGCCACCTTCGTTCTGACGTCACTATTTCATTCATTCAATATCCTTTTACTTCTCAAAGAAGTGCCCCTCCTTAAGGACGTGAATTTACCTCCCTGCGCCAATACTTTTTCTCCTCCTCCTCCACCTTTTCCTCCAATCAGAGAGGCTGTTATACTGTTTCAAACGATATTATTACATAAGCATTATGTCGCAACGGAAATGGTTTGTACGCTTACAATTTTTGCTGCATCAGCATTTTTACAATCAGTCACCTCAGCACCTTTCGATATCCCAATCTATATTTTCAAAACACCAGACGGCACTCTCCGTCACTCTGCAACTCAACAACCCGCAGTCGGCGCAGTCGGCCACTGTGTCATAACAACCAATAAAATGACTATAAATGTTCCTTCCTTTCCTCCTACCCCTCGATCTACCTAAATGTCTACTCGATCTACCTAAATGTCTACCTCTATCTACCGATCTCTTACAATGTATATGTATACAAATATATATTGTGCCAATAAAATCAAAAGATGGAATTGTTTATCACACTTTATTGGGATTCTGCATTATACTGAGGAACTATTGCATGTAAATTTTCAACATGGTCGGGTGATATTTAGGGTAGCGGAAGACGATTTGATAATTCCACCTTCAGCTATGTAAGCCAAGTCGTATTTTCGAGTGCTTCATGGCGATATTCTGCCCTTTTTCGGCAAAATTTTCCTTTTCACCAGCAGCCCGTATGTCCCCATGCGCTGCGTACACGCAGTATTAGCCCCTGGGTGGGGGGGTATCATGGGAGACCATCCCACTCATTGTCGCCATGCTGGCCGGGGGCTGAGTCTTCTTGGAGGAGGTGCTGGGCTGGCGGCGGCGGTGGTCTTCAGTGACCTGGAGGAGGAACTGGTGCTGTTCCTCGTCTTTCGTCAGGTGAAGATTGAACGTTTGCATCAGCGCCATCTCTCATTCCGCTGTGTCGTTGGCC
Organism: Oratosquilla oratoria; assembly: GCF_046742065.1. NCBI lineage: Eukaryota > Metazoa > Arthropoda > Malacostraca > Stomatopoda > Squillidae > Oratosquilla > Oratosquilla oratoria. Next base: position 41,343,347 of record NC_134817.1, on the reverse strand, counting down.
ACACATATTCCTTTTATGAAGCGGCAGGCGACACCGAACGTCTTCTCTTCTTCCCACTTCCGCGGATTTGTGGAAAGGAAGTCCGGTAAGATACCGAGAATATTCAAGAGGCGTCGAGACCTCTTAGAGGCAAGCGAAGACAGCGTTGCCGTTGTTACACTCTCTTCTGGAATGTTGATTCGTTTGGGGGGCTTTTTCTGCTCCTTCTTGGTGCAGGATGGCTTGGGCAACGGCTTGTTTGGTAGAGTGAGAGAGCCGCGGGTCAAAGAGGGACAGGCCGATCAGGTGTTCACTCAGATACCAGAAACGACGGTTCAGTACCTTGAATCATGCCCTTCCAAGAGGAGAATCATGGTGTTCCAGAAGGTGACGAGTTAAACACCATATGAGGACGGAGCCTCTATTTGTTCGACGTTTCGCTTATTACAGCTTTTGTAATAAGCGAAACGTCGTACAAATAAAGGCTTCGTCCTCATATTGTGTTTAACTCGTCAGTGTTGTCGGCAACTGCCACTTTCATGAAAATTCCAGAAGGTCGTTTCCGAGTTGGAGATCATTGGCCGGGGCGTAGGTGGGGAGTGTGGACTCGAACCAGTGGATTACGCAGACCTCAGAGATGAAGAAGGAGAAGTGCTTGAGGCCTGCGATCTCCCCCGGTGTGACCAAGCTGGTGATCTGCTCTCTGAACAGCAACATCTTCAGGGAGTAGATTATGCGTGCCATCCACCGCGCTCGGTGGAGAACACCAGGGCGACGGATCGTCATCTTCGGAAGAGCACCTCCAAGGAAGGCGATGGTGAGCTCCGCCAGTTCTCTGTAGTCGTCTCGGGGCTGCTTCTGGATCATGATGGCATTCAGGGATTCGATGATGGCTTCCCTCTTGGCAGCCAAGGTCTCGGGGAGGTTGGAATGAGGCTGGATTGCCAAACGATCGATGAACTGCCAGTACTCCTTGAATCGCAAAAAGAGTTTGATCTTAGGGCCAGAAGAGGGTCCCAAGCAAGAGGCAATAGCCTTTTTAACTAGAAGTTCGTGCCCGTGGTGATAGCAGGTGAACGAGAATAGGGGCCGCTCCATCTCTTCCTGCAGTAAGGTGCAGGCTCCGTTGACATCGCCAGTGTTTGCAGTGGTGGTGTCGAAGCACATCCCTATGACGCGATCACTGATTCCCCTGTCTTCCAGACACTCAAAGACAGCTGTGGCGGTAGCCTCGCCCGTCCAAGCACGCAGCTTTGGAATATCCAAGAGTTTCTCCACACCTTTACCGGTGACAATGATGGCGAGCCGGTCGGCTCGAGATCCGTCGTCTTGAGAGACGATTTTACCGTCCCAGTGGACAGTGAGGGGAGTCTGCGGACTGAATGCCTCCTTGATTTTCCCGACAGCGACACCCGTTACTTGGCTCTTGCCTTTCGGATGGAATCCGGGTTGAGGACGAGTTCCTTGGGATCATGGCCCAAGCTACTTGCCGTTACGGCTAGATTCGAAGAGCCTGACGACTGCTGACCCCCGTCCGATCCAGCGCGCCGACTAGATCAGGGGACATGACTAGCTTGGTCCCCCGCATTCTCGCTTGCTCGGGCGGTGAGGCTCCTTCGTCACCAGATGAGGAGGTCGAGGAGGGACGGACTGGACTGGAGGATGCGGAGAAGGAGGACTCCAATTCCACGTCTTCTTTGTCATCGGCGACCGTTCGTGTTCACCATGTGCAGTAATTCTCTCTCGTCAACGGACTCCAGCTTCCAACTTCTTGTCATGTCCCACCATGGAACCCCGTCTCCCCTCCTCCCGCTGCGCCATGAGGAAGTCCTTGTCCTCCTTGATGGTCATCAGGGCAAGCGCATCAACGTGGGCGATGCCCAGAAGGTCTGGGAGACTTTCTTCAAACGCCTTCTGCTTCTCCCGGGGCTTGACTCCTGTATTCCACTTGCTCTTCCGCAGAACCTGCCAATCTTCAAAGAGAGAAACTATCTTTCTCCTGATGCTAGTTTCTGCCATCACCGGAATCCGGGATCAGAGCCAGAAGTCCAAACTTCCTTGGCCACCTCCGCAGCGCTGCCAGGAACGGTTTTCTTTTGATCCTTGTGATAGAAGAAAAAGCGCCGGAGGGCATCTCCTCGACTTGGGAGCTTGGCACAAGATATGCACTCGATACTATCTACTTCTAACCAAATCTCACCCTTATTTCTGGTAGCCATGACCTGTGGAAAGAAATAGAAAATATTAAACTCATTCCGCCACCACTAAATATTAACCAATCCTCCTTAAACTTTACACATAATAGTGTCTTAACACAATGCAGAATTCCACCGAAGTAGGTGAAAAAATCACAACTTTAAAAAATTGTCTTTGAAGGTTATTGCTACCCTAATATATATATATATATATATATATATATATATATATATATATATATATATAATATACATATATATACATATGTATATATATATATATATATAGATAGATAGATACATACAAACATATATACATATATATATATAAAGAAACATATATGTATATATATATATATATATATATATAGATATATTTATATATGTATATATACATAAACAACACATACACAAACACATACACACACACACACACACACACACACACACACACACACACACACACACACACATATATATAGATATATATATATATATATACATGTATATATATATACATATCTATATATATATATGTATATATATATTATACATATATATATTTATATATATATGTATATATATATACATATATATGTATATATATACATATATATATGTATATATATATGTATATACATATATATAGATATATATATATATATATATATAGTATATATGTATATATGATGAAGGTGGAAAAAGAAGTCACGGGTCTAGTTCCGAGTTCCTGAGTTTATTCCTGACCGGTTTCGCTCTATGCTTCTTCAGAGGAATGTGACTCTGGAGTGAAGCTGGCGGTATACATAGTCTGAGTACGACCGCGTTCCCTCCTTGGAGGTGGGTTACATTTGGTTGTTCAATGGTTTATAATTTTTATTACAATGGACAATAGTGATAATACAGTATACAATAAAATGTTGTTATTACACAACAGCTCCGGTGTGTGTGGAATGTTGATCGAGGGTGTAACAGTGTAAGTGAAGTGAGTGGTGTAAAAATGTGGGAATCCTGAAAAGTGTCATAAGATAACTTATAGTATTAAATAATATAAAGATAAATATCCAGATAAATAAAATGAAATAAAATGAAAATAAAATGAAAATACAAATACAAATATATAAATAAAAATAAATAAATAAAAATGTGCTTATTTAAAGTGGCATGTGTATACGCCTCATATACATGACGAGTAGTAACGCCCAGTCATATAACCCACTCCCTCACTCACTCACTCACTGTCCGCCGACAGTCAAGCATCAAACGCTGAGCTAAGCGCTCTTCTCAAACTTGCCGACTCAACAATTCGTGCTCGTGTGACCGGCACTGCCGAAGCACCAAACGACACACACACACACACGAACACACGCGATCAATTTAGTAGCCACCCAGTACTGACATACGATATTACGTATACTGACGGTCCTCCCCTGGATATATAATTAACATGTATGGTAATAGACATCAATACGTAATTAATGCAGTTGCCCCACCCATGTGGGACAACAGACTAACAAGAGATTAATGTTAAGATCACGATTAAAGGCAACTCAAGAACTTGTCCATTCGGCACTTCCGGAGAGGAAAACTCTCTGGCAAGACGCGGACCAGCGTCGGTTCTTGTGACGTGCCCTAGTGTTAAGACTGTGTAGAAATGTGTATCTAAGTTTCTTAGAGTGTGACGAATAAAGAACAAAACTTAAAAGGTGTATACCAAGTAACCCCTTTCTGGAGATGATGTAACGACCCCGTTACATCTTGTGTGTGCAAGTAACCCCTTTCTGGAGATGATGTAACGACCCCGTTACATCTTGTGTCTGCAAGTAACCCTCGGTGGAGATCATGTAACGATACCGTTACACCCATCCCGTTACATCCTGGTGGCAGCTTTTACCCGCAACCCATCTTCTCCGAAGAGACTACGGTGTCCTATAAAGAAGTGACCAGTACCTTCAAACCCGTCCATTTTCTCCACCTACATTCAAGTACGAACACCACCCGCACGGAACGAACCGCTCTCCACGAACAAGAACTTAGTTCACACTACACAATCCAGGGCAATCGTCACAACCGATTCCACACTACTAAAATCAACAATCTCAAGGTAACATAATTTTCTTCCACTTAATTCTAATATATTCCGTAATAATAACCATACATTACCCATTCAAACCATCCCTGATACTCGCCTTGTCTCCCTTTCAATAACATGCGAGCATAATTCATCCGCCCCAGAGGATTCACACCGGCTGCGCACAGACCCGCGTAACAGCCACCTCATCCCCCCAGACAGCATACCCACTTTCCACATCAACCACCCAACCTCTTTCACCGAACGTTACCTTCGACTACTACAATTGCAACGTCAGCAACACCACCCCCTGCCGGACATTGGCATACCACTCGATTCAGCTCACGGTATCAAGGTAACCATTATACCTTCAGATACCCACGTGCCCAACGCACGAAAACCTTACTCTATTCCATCTCTCTCTCTATATATATATATATTAATTCCACATTTATTAAATAAATAAATATTTGGTTTCTCTGCATATATATACTTCATGTACACCTTTTTCTTTTGGTTGTCATACCTTTCTCATAATTTAACCAGTAGCTCTTATAATTATATGTTTCAACACTTAATATATTTTGCCTAATTTTTAAAACAACATATATTTTTATATGCAATAACTTTTACTAGATTTGACTATTACATAATATCACATTCATATGCATTCTTCCAGTTAAGTAATTCTTGTTTAAACTATATACATTTATATATACAATAACCTTTAATTGCTTTCACTACGTATTACCCGTTTATATTTAGATAGAACTTATACATTTTTATCAATGTAACCTATTTTACTGCTGTAATTTTTTTTATGACAACCATAGTTAATTCTATTATAAGTATAATATCACAATAATTAACTCCTTACTATATCATCTTATTTCCACATTTTATTATTATTATATGTATATATATATATTTATGATTTTACATATGTAATCCCGTTATACTGTATAACCGTTGACACCCTATACCCCCCCCTCCCTTATCTAACCATAACATACTACCACTTAGGTGATGTATACCAAATATTTCTAATTTAACTATTTTAAACTAGACCACCCATCTCACCTAACTATTAAGTAATACATGCATCTCTAGTTAACCACTAACATGGCAACAGGAACGAGAAGCAAATTCAAAAAAGCGGTAGAAACCATCCTCTCTAAATCTCAAGAGGAAAATCCATCACGCAACTCAAAACTAGACAAAGACAATCCAGATCCTCACCAATTAAATCCACAGGTTGACATTACCACAAAGCCCTTGGACCATAACTGCTCACTTACCTCCGACCACGACGCCCCTAAGGCAGGTACCCCTACAATCCCTCTTTATGAGAATGATATCTTACCCTTTTTTAACCAACCCTCTCAAATAGACCCCTTTCACCCCTCACAACTACAACCACCCATCCTCCCATCCAGCCAAATATGCAAACTACACCTCCTATAAGCCATAATCAGTTCAACCCCCATATCCCAACACACAATAACCCCCCTCCCATTCAGCCACAGTACCAACCCCACCATCACGCTCCCCATGCCTACCAAAACTTCCCCTTTCCTTCTCCCCATACCCCATCTGGTCAAGCCACCTCCACACCATACCACCAACCACCACCTAACCTTCCTCCAAACCCACAATATTATCCTTACCCACAACCTCAACCAACAATAATTAACAACTATCAAACCATTACCCCCCTCACAGAAATCCCAACCTTTTCCCAAGATAGTGGATTATCCATTACAGACTTCTTGACAGCATGTGACCTGTTTTTCTCAAAGAACCAACACTACTCTGACTCAGATAAAATTAATTTGTGCCGTCAAAAAATAGATCCATCTGACATTTGCCGTTCAAAGGCAAGGATGCTAGACAGTTTAGTTGCATGTGGAATCACATATCAAGAATATAAACACCACCTTCTTAATGTCTTTCACAACAAACAAGCAAACAACATCACTTTCCTTCTCACTTTCCTCAATAACACTAGAGTCCAACCACATTCCGTTACGAACATTATGGATTTCGTAGCAAACGGAATTAAAGAAGTCAGAGAGGACCTGGAGAATAACTCTCCTTGGATCCACACTGACCAATTTGGTCAAAAGGTCATAACCATAAAACACTTACTAACATTCTTTGAGATAGGTTTCTATCTCTCCCAACTCCCTCCAAAGTGTTTAAAGGAAGCCTCCAAAAGGGAACTAAACACTAGAAACCCTCTAGCTTATACCTATATCCTAGACATCACCAATGCTTGCAATGTATCCTTATCCACCCCCTACTATCTCCCCAGACTAAATAGCCTTCAGTCACAGCAGCCCCCTCCCACCAATCAAGGACAACCTTCTAAGTGGTGCTCCTACCATTCATCACCCAGTCACAACACTAGAGACTGCATACAAAAACAACAAATGCAAACACAGGCACCACGCCACCCTATCCCTTGCTCAGTTCATGGAACCATTTCCCACACCAATGCCCAGTGTCGAACACAGCAACAACAATACCCGCAGGTACAACACCACCCCATCCCTTGCTCAGTACATGCTACTACCTCACACACTAACGCTCAGTGTCATGTTCAGAATCAAAACAAACAAGTTTCACCCTCCTCTAAACCTCCACTCCTACCTACACCAACATATCCAAACAAATACTGCAGCCTACACAAAACAACAACTCACTCCAACGAAGAGTGTTACCTACAGAAATCACAACCACAACCTCACCAGAGAACTAACAAACCGTTCACTACCTCTCGACAAACAGCTCCCTCCCACACAACACGCACAACTCAACAACTTCCAAGTAGGTTTCACACCTTTCCACATAGCTGACGAATGGAGTCTCGATCAACAAGGTATAATAGGATTAAAATCATTGAGGACATGGAAAACTATTATAGACCTAGAGAAAAATAACATCTCCTTCTCAGATATGAATGATGAGCCAACTGTCCCTGAGACACCCGACTCAGACACACAACCTCTCTCATGTCTCCCTTCCTCAAATACTCCAATTCCAACTAACAGCTATTCCTTCCGACCACCCCCTTATGTCACCTCAAAGGCATTGATGTTTAACACAGTCATCATTCCCCCTAGACATTCCATGACTGTCCCACTATTCATACCCGGAGCAATCGGACATCAGGACGCCATAATTGACTCAGAAACGTCTAGACTTAACAACATCTCAATTGAATACTCTTGGGACATAATCCAGGAAAATAGAACGGCCTTAGCCATGTTAACTAACCTCTCAGACCAACACCGTAAAATCAGGAAGAATACTAACATTTGCGCAGTCCACCTCCATAATTCCCCTATCCAGGAACCACTGCCACAACACATCAACCCAGTAAGACCAACACAACCCCTCACCCCTATCCATCCAGACCAAATCATAACATCAGCTTACGGAGAAATTCATAACGAGCTATTAGCTCTCCTACAGAGGAATAGATCAGCTGTCGCCTTAGAAGGTGAACCACTAGGCAAATGTGATATAATCAAACATCACATCCAAATCCCCCCTAACACCCCCCCTTCATACACCCCCGCTTACCGCATACCTCACAGTAGGAAATCCCAAGTCAATAGCAGTGTACAAGAGATGATACACCAAGGCGTAATTTCCCATTCAGACTCCCCATGGAACAGTCCCCTCTTTTTGGTCCCTAAGAAAGACGGAACCCTACGCCCTGTTGTAGATTTTAGGAGTGTCAATCATCTAACTCAATCTGACCCCCACCCACTACCTGCCATGCAGGACGTCCTCCAATCAATAGGTAACGGTAACACAGTTTTTTCCACCATTGACCTTAAGTCAGCCTTCTGGCAAGTAGAACTCACTGAAGAATCAAAACCCGTAACTGCATTCTCCACTGACAAAGGACACTTTCATTTTCAACGTATGCCCTTTGGCCTTAAAAACGCCCCCTCAACCCAACAACGGTTGATGACCAGCATATTCAGTGACATAATAGGAGTCTCATTATTCGTCTATTTAGACGACCTCATTATATATAGTTCCACAGAAAGAGACCACCTTAACACTTTAGAGATTGTCATCAAACGTCTCAAATATACGGGGTTAAAGATTCAATTAGGGAAATGTAGATTCCTCATGAAGGAACTCACCTTCCTAGGCCATAAAGTGGATGCAAAGGGGATTCATACAAACACAGATAAAATAGATACAATAAACAATTTCCCAACCCCCAGAAAGGCAAATGAAACGCGAAGTTTCTTAGGGCTAGTCTCATACTACAGACATTTTATTTACAATTTTGCACACATAGCTTCCCCCCTAACCAAATTCACAAGGAAAGGCGAACCATTTCAATGGTCAGAAACAGAACAACAAAGTTTCGACACACTGAAGCACTCTCTGACCACAGCCCCGGTACTAGCCTTCCCTGACATGAAGAAAGAATTCTTTCTTTACACAGACGCCTCCTCTAAAGGAATAGGCGCAGTCCTACAACAGAAAGATGACAATGGCAAAGAGCACCCCATAGCCTACGCAAGTAGAGTCCTCAATAAAGCTGAAAGTAACTACTCAACTACACACAAAGAAGGACTTGCAATCATATGGGCACTAAAACACTTTAAATACCTCATTTTAGGTTACAAGATTACCATACTAACAGAACACCAACCCCTAGTCTATCTTTTTAACTCCAAAGACTTACATGGGAGAGTTGCTAGATGGAAAGCAACTCTCCTTGATTACGATCCCAAGATCGTATACTTAGCTGGGAAAGCTAACGTAGTGGCAGATTGCCTGAGCAGACAAACCTACATCACCCCCATAACCCAAACCACATGCATACCCATGCAAGAACTCAGAGATGAAACTGAAAGAGACCCTATATGGTCTCCAATAAAACAACATCTCCTTTCACAAACCCCCTTACAGTCCCGACCACCTGTCCCTATAGAGGAACTCAAACTGGTCGACGGAGTCATAAGGAGAACCACTAACACCAGAGAGGTTACTGTTATCCCCAGAGCCCTGGTCCCCAAGGTCCTACACATATTGCACGACAGTGCAATGGGAGGCCACTCAGGCAGAGATAAGACACTAAACACTGCTAGGCACACATATTACTGGCTTAACATGAAAAGAGATATAACCACACACATAGATTCTTGTGTAACTTGTAACCAATTCAGAGGCCCTGACCCGAAACAAATCCACATCAAAGACATCCCACTCCCTGCTGAGCCATGGGAAACACTTGGCATTGACCTACTGAAAATACCAACGAGCCATCAAGGTTCCAACTATGTACTCACAGCAGTAGAATATTTCTCTAAATACACAATCCTAATACCACTCCAAGACAAAACAGCAGAGACTGTAGCCAAAGCCCTAGTTAACAATATCTTTTGTCGATACAACATACCACACACAATGTTATCTGACAATGGATCAGAATTTAAAAATGAGGTGATGCGCGAAATAGCACATCTGTACAACATTGACCAAACATTTGCCACTGCATACCACCCACAGGGAAATGGTCTGACTGAGCGAACAAATCGCAAGGTCCTAGCGGTTCTCAGACCCCTTGGTCAA
>NC_134817.1:41315995-41323495 GCF_046742065.1 Oratosquilla oratoria | reverse complement strand
TTTGGCTTTATTTCTACGTACATTTTAATAAGAATATTACTATTGGAAAAAATCTGCTCTGTGATCGAAGAATGATGATGACTCTGGGTCAAGAAAGGTTCAACATATAAATCCACTGAAATTTTTGGAAATGACAGCGTCTGCAGTCAACGGCAGTGAAAAAGAATTGGAGGAGAAAATCTTGGACGATAAGAAAAATGTGAAAGGTGAAGACAAAGAAGAATATAAGATAAAGAGGCATAAAGAGCAGAGAAGCATGATGAAAATCAAGGTGAAGAAAGGAAAATGGAACAATAAGGAAAAAATGTACGGGATAAATTGAAGAAACTAGAATGAAATAGGAGAAACGTATCAGGAAAGGGAGAGGTGGAGGTGATGTTAAAAATTGGATAAATGACTGCAAAAAGAGGGGCAAAAGAGAAGGCGAGAAAAAAAAAGAGATGCACCAAATATTAAGGTCGGAGTAAGAAAGAAGATGAGAAACTGAAGAGAAAATGGGAAAAGGGAAGGGAAGAGATGGAAAGGAGTATAGCAGGATGTTAAGGTGGAAGGGAAAGATTAGGAGGAGGCGTGGAGAGGGAGTATGGGAGAAGCGTGATAGTATCTGCAGGAGAAAATAGGATAAAAGTAAATAAAACAAGACAAAAGAAAAGGAAGAGGACAATGAGGATACAATGATAGTTACGGTGTTATTTCCTTTGACTTTAGCAAAGCATTCAACAAAGTCCCCCAACAGAGACTACTAAATAAAATCAAAGCCCATGGCATAGGAGGAAAAGTGTTTGAATGGGTTACAGCTTGGATCAGTGACAGAAAACATCGGGTCACCATAAGTAGTGTAAAATACACATGAGGGAGTGTTTCTAGTGGAGTTCCCCAGGGCTCGGTTTTGGGTCCCTTATTGTTCATTATGCATATAAACGACTTGTGCAATGGGATTAATATTGGTGTTAGTAAGTTTGCGGACCACACTAAAATAGTGCGCCTAATTAGGTCAGGAGACGACCCCGAGATTCTACAGGATGATCTTAACAAATTATTCATATTGTTGGTGAAATGGTAAATTGACTTCAATATCTCTAAGTGCACCGTGTTAAACGTAGGGCAACATAACCCCAAAAACAGAAATAGATTAGATAACACATTTTTAGAGAAAACTGAGTGCAAGAGAGACTTGGGAGTTCTATTGAGTCCTGACCTTAAGTCCAGAAAACAGTGTATTAGCACCAGGGATAAAGCCAACAGAGCATTAGGTTTCATTGCTAGGACGGTTATGAATAGAAGTGCAGAGGTAATTATCAAACTAGCGTTAGTTGGACCCATCCTTGACTATGCGGTACAGTTTTGGTCTCCGTCTTATAAAATGGACATCAGTTCACTAGACTCAATACAGGGGAGAATGACCAAAATGATACAAAGGCTTAGAAATTTACCTTACGAAGAGAGGCTTAGGTACCATAACTTACACTCAGGAAAGACGCAGAGTGCGGGGGTGATTTAATAGAGGGGTTTAAGTGGATCAAAGGCTTTAATGTGGGTGACACAAACAAGGTCATCATATTAAGACAACAGGGTAGGACTCGCAGTAGTGGATCTAGACTGGACAAATTTAGATTTAAGAATGAAATAGGCAAGAATTGGTTTACTAATAGGGTGTACAACAAATGGATTAGACTTACTAACCTTATGGTCTCTTGCAGTCTCCTTCATTCTTATATTCTTATGTTCTTATGGAGGAACAGGAGAGAAGAGGAAGAAGAAAGAGGCAAGAAGAGGAGGAGGAATACGAGGAAGAATAATAAGAAGAGGATAAGGACGCGAACGAAGATGAAGATGTGAAGGAAGAAGATGAAGTGTGGAAATAAGTCATTCTTATGTCTACATCTGTACATTAATCTCAAAGCATCCACGTCCTAGTACTGTTGTTCAAATCTACTCTAATATTCAGGATAAAAACCTTTTCTTCAATCATTATTCCTCGTTTCGAGTCTAAGAGCTGTCGACAACTAATACCTCCTGACAGTTAAGTGCTTGGAGTAAATATAACAGTTTTGGTCGCAACCAAGCGTCTCCTGGTGTAACTTACCATACATTTGCATGTATTGTTGTAAGTGTCCCATCCTCCCTAGTTATGCATTCATGATACTGCTAGTCATAGATTAAGTTAGGGAAAATCGTGCAATAAATCATGCTATGCCTGATATGGTAATTTGATGCGTGATTAACACGTATACAAGCACACTTAAACATTCATCTGTGTGTACGGATTCTTCCTCTCCTAGTCATGTATTCATAGAGTTGGCAGTCATGCACTCTTATGAAATGAATCATGCAAAATCATGCAATAAGTTACGCAATTAGTCTCGCAATAAGCCATGCATACCAAATGAATAATAGTCATATGCACAAAACAATTGCACACATTTGACGCTGAACCTTGCGGTACATAGAATCGAGCTCGATTCTCAACAAGGATTAATGAATGCCACTTACCCTATCTGCGCTAACGCATACAGCAATGGTGAAGACCTCAGCCAAAGTTAGGCGCTTCCTGGCGTAAGGTCTCCACTACATTTTACATACATTTATACATCCAGGTAAACTAGTTAGTTCTTTTCCACATTTCGGGTATTATCTGTTCTGCGAGGTAGCTAAGCATAATAGCCTTTGTCTTAATTGTTGAATTTTAGGTCGTATGCCCTTGCGGACATTATGTGCTGAGTTTAGTGGATTTGATCTGCCTGCGTCTAGCTTCTCGTTTCCAGAGTCTTCTCATCCAAGATACTAGTTAGTGTATCTACTAGCATTGACATACATAGAGAGAGAGGTGAGGACCTTACACCAGGAGGCACGTAGCTGCAACCGATGCCACCAACTTTGTCCTGCGTGCTTGGACTGTTGGTGCAGGGATTATTTACTGCTGGGAGTCGGAGAAAAGTAGGGGATTCGAACCCAGAACTAAGCTAATGCGAGGCCAGCACGTTTTCGACTACGCCATCAGATCAGCGTACACATATGGTGAATGTATATTCATCTTCTCTTACGATAATGGCTCCTACGTATGATCATCACTTTCTACCTGTTGTGCTTTCTCTCTTTGTTAGGTAAAAACAACATATAGTAGTGTTCAGTTAGCAACGAGATTTTCTGAACATTTTCCATTTGACATTTGTCTGATAAAGTCTTATTCTCAAAACTAAAAAATCATCCATGGATAAGAGCTGAAGTTGCATCGTGTTGGTAGGTTACTCGACATAGACCAAACTACATGTAGAGAAATATCAAGAACGCTGTATTTTGAATAAAATAAAGTAAGTTATATTATGTATGAAATTTAACAAGTGTTGACGGGGTGAAAGAAATAGTACTTAGGTAATGGATCTTGTGTAAAATAACTAATTCTAATATTAGCTACATGGAACACTTCCCGTGTAGTTGGGAAACAAAGGAAAAAAAGTGAAAATACGTTTTTTACTTTAAGAAACACTGCTAATTGCGTTATGGTATTTAGCTGATATGTAATTTGTTCATCAAACTCACGTATTAGAATGCGCTTTCTCCTTCCACAAAGTAGTGAGTGGCTTACAGTGGTTCATCCGTCAGTGACACATACTGTGTCACTTTGTCATGTAAGTGGAATGTCGACTTCATATCGTCAGTGATGTGTTCCTCAGATAAGTTTGACATATACGTTGAATCATCCATGCTATGTTTTTGTGTATATCTCTCCTTATTCTATAGTTTAGGATTAAGATATCTCAGATATGGTAAGTTTGGATTTTTTTTTTATCCGAAACCTTTCATTCAATTCCGCAGCTGATTTTTACCCTCACCCCAAAGTACTCGTGTATGTGTGTGTGTGTGTGTGTGTGTGTGTGTGTGTGTGTGTGTGTGTGTGTGTGCGTGTGTGCGTGCGTGCGTGCGTGCGTGCGTGCGTGTGTGTGTGTGCGTGTGTGTGTGTGTGTGTGTGTGTGTGTGTGTGTGTGTGTGTGTGTGTGTGTGTGTGTGTGTGTGTGTGTGTGTGTGTGTGTGTGTGTGTGTGTGTGTGTGTGTGAGAGAGAGAGAGAGAGAGAGAGAGAGATCTTAGAGAAAAGTGTAAGAAAAAGAGGAAACGCAATCAAACTAAATGGTGAGATGGTGGCAGTTCCTCCCGGCCTCCTCGTAGTAGAGAAAAGTAGGAAAACATGAAGATAGATGGGTCGAAATGTGCCCTCATTTGCCATAAATTAGTCTTCCAACAGGCATGCAGTACCTCCCACAACCGAACAAAATGGTCTACCGGCAGTTCAAAAAAGGTACTAACAAGTCGAGCAGAACGATATAAGATCAACTCTCTAATTTCTATTTGGAGGAGCTCAGTATCACAAAGGATTCTATTCTGGGTGACGCCAGTCAGTTTTATTCATCTTAAAGGACCTTTGGGACGTCCAACATTGAACCTACCCTTTGATGAGGTCTTTGAAAATTCTTATACTGCAAAAACATTAGGAGCCCTTAAGTAAATGGAATCGTTTAACATCAACCAAAGCAAAGTTTCCTATGGATATGATTCCCCAGGAGAGAAAAAAGTCAATAAATCGATGCAATAAAAAATATATATATAATAAGATGAGTAACGAAAACAAGATAACGAAAATCAGACCACAATTAACTGAAGCTTCATGCTGTCTCAAGTTTTGCCTTCTGGCTGAATAAATCCGTCTGACTGAAGCCAGAACAATGTTATTGGTATCACCCTAGTTGAATAAATAGGTATAGCCGGAAAGCAGCCCTGAACAATGATTCAACGTCAAAAAAGTAAAACGAAAAGAAAGTATAAATGTTCTCGTTTTCGTGGGGAATGATGGTCCTATTTGTCAAGATTGTATATAGAATTTGACCTAGAACGAGCAACCACGGAGGCATATATCTTGTAAAATTACTTTACTCTGTTCCTATACCTACAGAGACTGCTTCAACTTCTTCCATACAAAGTGGTTCTTTTCCGTTTATTCTGGCTGCTTCACGTGACACTCTTCTCGTAAACAGATTATCTACGCAAAGATCAAATAATATTCTTTTATACCCAAATGCTTGGTTTAGTGGTTTTATTCTGGTTAATACCAGACGATTCTATTAAATTTTAAAGAAGTTTGTTAGTTCTGAAAGTTTGACCCACTCCACATATTTTGAATGAGACTAAACAATTTGAACATCACCAGAGCAAAAGGGTTGTCATTCTTTTGATCAAACCCTTTTGGTACAGTGGCATAATTATCTATATACCTATAATTATCTATGTATATAATTATCTGTATATCTATAATTATCTGGTTACTTCTATATGGCCATATTCAGACCAGTCATCATGACTGCCGTGAAAATGCTGACCAGGTTGTTCCACTTAAGTTGAGGATGAAAACCATCAACATTATTGAACCCCTCGACATACGATATATAGTTTGCACAAATAACCCAGTGATTCTATTCAGCTTAATTTTAGTCTCTCGGCGGTCTAAGAACTCCAGTTAATGTAAGCTGTTTTTCACTTTAAAATGGGGAGGCTTCTGGTTTACAGAGAATTAACCCTTAGCAAGATAAAATCAACTAAGAGCTGATTGAGCATACAACTGGAGCTGTTGAAGTGTTATAAACTCGTGCAAATGCCAAGTTGCAGATCTCGTGATAACAAGAAAACTGTTTCCTGAGGAGACTGATAGAGAATTTGTTTTTCACAGAAAAACTGAATTTGGTCCTGAATGCGTTTAGCTACTGTAGAAGCCGTTACTTTCATCCGATGTACTCAGACACTCACGAAAACGGAAGTCATCCATTGCCTGTGGGAATCGAACTCGGGTTTACGTGGTTATAAGGCGAGGTTGACTTCAACACGCCACAATGGCACACATAAAACAAACTTGTTTGATCTCAAATTTAATTTCTTTTGCTTCAATTCAGCCTTCGTCTATACTTCTCTTTCACACATTTTCTTTAATCTTTCCGAGCCAACCGGGACCATGACCAGGCAAACTCATTCCCTCCTTGAGAAACTCTGCGTTCTCAAAGAGTAACCATTTCTAATAAAGTGGGAATGTTAGGAGTTTTTGCCTTGGCTAGCCTAGGCAACCCTCTTCAGCTTTAGAGAACCTCATTATCCTGGAAGAGTTGAAGAAATAAATACATCCCGATCAAAACATTCCGACATATTTATTGAAATCTCAAAAAAAAAAAAAAAAAAAAAATAAAAAAATAAAAAAATCGGGGTCTTTTTTTTTTCAATCCTTCTACCCAAAATGGTTAATCCAATTTTTCTGTTTTAGCTAATGTCAGATAGTTTTGTTCAACTTGAGGGTTACAACACATTTTGTAAAAAAAACTCCCTTTATCTTTCTTTCTTTTCTTCTCCCTTCTTTACCTTCTTTCCTCCTTTTAATCTGTCGGTTTCCATCATAAGAATATTGTGCAATATCTTTCCTTCCAGTTTACAGGCATTTTATTTCGAATCATTTATTTTTATAATGCACTGTTTCCTCTGTTACGTCTAAAGCAATGATTAGAACTTTTGTTTTTGTATTGTTTATTCTTTTCTATTCGTTGATGTATTTACAAAAAAATGAGCTCATTATTCTATAGCTAACAACTTCAGGTGCAAAGTTTACTGCTTAGGTTTGGTTATGACAAAAATAGGCTATTTCATTCAGGGAAAAGGGGCACCGATCTGAATGCCAACTTGAGCTAGTGGGTCCCCTTTCCAGCTGTAGCCCTAACTTGAATGAAATCTTACAATGTTTATAAGATAAAATCTGAATGGACGTGATACCGTAATAAAGGGGACGTATGGTTGTTGCTGTCGTTTCCTAGACTGTCTGTCCGAGCAGTCCTGTCTCCTTAAGGAATGCCACAGCCGGAACTGGGTTTTCCTACATATCCTTTATAGAGTGTATGTTGTGTTGTTTGCGTGCGTGATTGTGTATAATGCAGTCTTCCATTGTGTGTTCAACAGTATGGGGTGAAGTATTACATACTGGGCAGTTGTCCACATTGCGGTCATCCAGTCTCTTCTGGTAGCTTAGAAGGGATGTTTGGTGGCCGCATCGCAGTCTGGCCAGGTGGACTCAGTCCTTTCGTGGGAGAGAGGATTCAGAGGGATGGATATCAGGGGGTCTAGCATGTAGCAATGTGTTGTCTTTTAGTGTGTTAATGGAGCAGTGAGTGATATAAGTACGAATATGTTTCTGGAGGCTGGTATTTGGTGGTTTTGGAGGAAGAGAAGAGAGTATTTGTGTGTGATATAGGTATTTCTTTATGTTTGTGTGTGTGGGTGTTTTGCTATGTAGTGTAGCGGGTGTGTTGTGTTTGTGGAGGCTCCAGCAAGTGTGTGTGTGCCTCTCATGTCAAGGTGATCCTTGACTTTGAGGACTTTTGTTTCATAGTGTAGATGTCTGTAGGTGTTGTATTTGTGCAGCCTGTATTTTTTAAGGCTTTATTTTGTATGGTCTGAAGGGTGTTGAGGTGTGCCTC
>NC_134817.1:41288495-41308495 GCF_046742065.1 Oratosquilla oratoria | reverse complement strand
TGACAATGACGATGACGATGACGATGACAATGACAATGACAATGACAATGACAATGACAATGACAATGACAATGACAATGACAATGACGATGACGATGACGATGACGATGACGATGACGATGACGATGACGATGACGATGACGATGACGATGACGATGACGATGACGATGACGATGACGATGACGATGACGATGACGATGACGAGGATAAGGGGGTGGGGGGTGGATAATGAGATTATTTATCCTCATGGAAGGTCCCGTCACGTCAGTTGCTTCCCGAAACACGAAAAATATCTTGTCCTCAAAAAACCACGATCAAATGCCCGAAATGACACGATTTCTGAAACCCCATGACAATAATATGAAGAAATTTGTACTATTCACTGACTACGTTACTGGCGAAGTTGCATCTATTTTTGTTTCTTTTATATTCCTCCCACTATCCCTCTCCCTCATTATCTCTCCTACTTCCTATAGATCGGATTGTATTCCAACACTTTCCAAACATTTCCTTTATTTGTATATATATATATGTACATATATGTAGCATTTTCTTATTGTCTATATATATATGTATATATATATATATGTAGCATTTTCTTATCGGAGAAAGCATAACTGAATTGAATTGCCTGGCATTTTTCCGAGCAGAATTTATTGAAGTCGTTATCAATTCCAAGGAAATATCAGAAACAAATCTTAACCTCTTGAGCTGGGGAAATTATTCTCGGCAGAATAAAATCGTCTAGTGTCAGTGCATGTCCTTATAAGACGTCTTTAGCCCTTCCATAAAAAAAAAAAAAATAATAAAAAAAATAATAATCCTTAAACAATCTGTACTCTAAGGGGACTTAGTGTTTATCTTAGATGATGCCAGACGATTCTATTCAGCTGTATGCTATTGCCATCTGTCGCAAGAAGGTTTTACATCCCTACTCCATATTCGACCTTCCCGTCTTTCTTCATCAGCCGCGCTTTCCATTCTCTTCCAATTGGAGCTAAGATATGATCAACTGATGTCCACATATTTCATTTGTACGACTTTTTTGGAAACTGAGAGGAGGACTAGGAGGACGGTGGCAGTGTGCCCGCAAGAAGAATCTGTCAGAAGAAATTATGAAGGGCTCTCAGGAGAAAGCTAAAAGGTTTTATTGGCCAAAGAGAGAAAGCGATGGTGTTAAAAAGAAAGTAGATATATTTACTTTCAAATCTTAGTTTCAACTGACATTATCAAATTGTTCACTTATATAATTACCCGTTGATGATATCATTTTATTCCTATACCTTTATTTACTTACTATTGTTTTTAATTATTAATTTCATCTACATACCTGCTTTGTATTTCTGTCTTATAGAACGATGTTGCTGACTGATCATCGGTTCCTCATTGTTGATCTACACCTTCCTCCAGCTGAAGGCTAGAGGAAAACATAACAGATGATAGACATTATTCATCACTAATCCTTTCAATATAGTGGTGCACTTTATACTTTCTGTGTTGGTTAATATCAGATCATATTATATATTTGTTCAGCCAAATCTGTAAATTATACTACCATGTTGAACACGTTCAAATGAAAGCACTTTATCAGAAGATATGGAAAAGAAAGCAAGGAGGAAAGGATATCAAGTGGAGAGATTTCAAGAGCAAATTATAAGTGAGTTTAAGGAAGAGAGAAAGGGAACAATGGTAAAAGAAAAAATGAGAAAACAATTTGAACAAATTTTACTAAACGAAGGAATAATTTGCGTGAGTAGCTAGATTGAAGACAATGAGATGGTGGAAAGATAAGATGAGAGAAAAAAACAAAAAACAAAAAAGAAGTAAATATGAATCAATGGAAAAGAAGCGAAAGTATCGGGGACAACAGAGGGGGTCGAGAAAGAGAGAGAGAGAGAGAGAGAGAGAGAGAGAGAGAGAGAGAGAGAGAGAGAGAGAGAGAGAGAGAGAGAGAGAGAGAGAGAGAGAGAGAGAGAGAGAGAGAGAGAGAGAGAGAGAGAGAGAGAGAGAGAGAGAGAGAGAGAGAGAGAGAGAGAGAGAGAGAGAGAGAGAGAGAGAGAGAGAGAGAGAGAGAGAGAGAGAGAGAGAGAGAGAGAGAGAGAGAGAGAGAGAGAGAGAGAGAGAGAGAGAGAGAGAGAGAGAGAGAGAGAGAGAAGGAGGAGTAAAAAGAAGAAACGGGAAGGATAAAGGGAAAGGAGGAAGAAGACACAGGAAGGATAAGGAGAAAGGGGTAGAAAGAAGGGACATAAGGAAGAAGAGATGAAAAATTAGAAGGATGAAGAGGAAAGAGGAAAAGGAAAAAAGAAAGAGATGGAGAAGGAGAGGAGGAGAAAGGGCAAAGTATAATGAAAAAGGGAAAAGAGGGAGAAGGAAGGGAGAAGAAGGAGGTGATATGGGAAGGAGGAAGATGGAGATGAATGGTGGATGGGGATACAAGAAGGAGAAAATAGAACGAGAAGGAGGAAGGAAGGGAAGGGGATGAGGAAGAAGACATAGGAAGGCGAAGAATAAGGAAGGAGAAAGTGGAAGAAAAAGAAAGGTAGTGAAAGAAGAATAAGCTGTAGTAAGGTGAGTGAGGAAGGAGAAGGAGGAAGGGAAAGAAGGAAGGGTAAAAAGAAAGAGGGCAGGATGGCTAAGGACGAAAAAAAAAAGGAAGAAAAAGATAAAAAGGAAAGGGATATAAAAAGGAGGGATGGTAGTGGTGGAGGATGGAAAGGGAAAGGCGAATGGTAGAGTGGGAAGGTAGAGAAGGAAGGAAGGAGGGAAGGAGCGAGGGAAGGAGGGAGGGAAGGAGGTAGAAAGAGTATGGAAGGGAAGGAGGAAGGTGAAGGAGAGAGGGGTTGAGGCGACCACGGAAAACCATCCAGTCACGCAGTTGAAGACGCAGGGAGTATAAGTTGTTAATTGGTCATTTGTGGATGGGATCCTCGTTGGGCGGTGGTAATTAAGGAATTTACGAGGCGATTCGTACGTCATCAAACCGTAGAGCTCGGTGTCGGAGTCCCATCTCAACCTTGAGGCTCAAGGATGAGGATGACAGGGGTGCCTCGCAACCTTAGGTCGAGGACGATGTAAAGGTCAAGGTTGAGGTCAATGTTGAGATTGAGATCAATATCAAGTTCCATGTTGAGCTCAAGGTCGAGGTAAATTTTGAGGACAAGGTCGAGGTTATGGTTGAGGTCAAGGTCGAGGTTGAGCTCAAGGTCGATGTCGAGGTTAAAGTCAAGGTTGAGGTTGAGGCTAGGTCAAGGTCGAGGTTGAGGCTAGGTCGAGGTTGATGTCAAAGTCAAAGTCAAGGTTGAGATGTTGATGTCAAAGTCAAGGTCGAGATTGAGCTTAAGGTTGATGTTGAGGTTAAGGTCGAGGTTGAGTTTGAAGTTAAGGTTGAGGTTGAGGTCAAGGTCGAAGATGTAGTCAAGGTCGAGGTTGAGATCAAGGTCGAGGTTTAGGTTAAGGTCGAGGTTGAGGTCAAGGGTGAGTTTAAGGTCAATGTCAAGGTTGAGGTTAAGGTCAAGGTTGAGGTTGAGGTCAAAGTTAAGTTTGAGGTCAAGGTTGAGGTCAACGTCAAAGTCGAGGATAGGGTCAAGGTTGAGGTCATGGTTCAGGTCAAGTTCTAGGTCAGGGTTGAGTTCAAAGTTGAGACTGAGGCCAAGGTTGGGGTCGAGGTTTAAGTCAAGGTTGGGGTCGAGGTTGAGATCAAGGTCGGGGTCGAGGTTAAGGACAAGGTTGAGGTCGAGATTGAGGTCAAGGTGGAGGTCGAGGTGAGAGTCAAGGTTGGGGTCGAGGTTAAGGTCAAGGTTGAGGTCGAGGTTGAGGTCGAGGTCGAGGTCGATGTTGAGGTCAAGATGGAGGTCGAGGTGAGAGTCAAAGTCGAGGTCGTAGTTGAGGCCAAGGTTGACGTTGAGGTCAGAGTCGGGGACGAAAATGAATTCGAGATCGAGGTCGAGGTTTGGGTTGAGGACGAGTTCATGGTAGAATTCGCGTCGGAGGGGAAGGTCGAAGGCGTCAAGGGCGTTGTGTAGATGACGAGAGTTATGATGCAGCGTCGTTTAACGCAGCTTGGTATATAATGAAGTTTAGTAATAACAGTAGTTAACAAGTGGTCAGAAAATGGCAGCTTCACATACCTAAGAGTATATCCACGCTTGTGGGATCCAGTGATTCATACACTTTAGTTTTCATTGGACGAGGGCAGGATGTTTAGAATTCCGTCCTCAGGATTTGGACATTTGTTTACTAATAAACTTCTAATCATGCTTGACAGCTAGAGCTTCGATACTTATTTTGGTGTACATTTATGCATATTAGTATACTGATATATACGTACATATATCTATATATATTACGTTAATAGATTAATACATATATATATATATATATATATATGTGTGTGCGTGTGTGTGTGTGTGTGTGTGTGTGTGTGTGTGTGTGTGTGTGTGTGTGTGTGTGTGTGTGTGTGTGTGTGTGTGTGTGTGTGTGTGTGTGTGTGTGTGTGTGTGTGTGTGTGTGTGTGTGTGTGTGTGTGTGTGTGTGTGTGTGTGTGTGTGTGTGTACACAGATAAAGAGTTCTATTTCAAGGTTGAAGTCGGGGTTTACGTCAATTATCAATTTATATCAAGGTCAAGGTCAAGGTCAAGTGGAAGGTCGAGAAGGAGAGGGCGAAGAGTCATTAGAAAGCCATCAGGTTCGCGTGTGGACCACTGTTCTTTAGTATTTCATTTGATTAATTCATTTTTAAGAGGTGATTTTATTGTGAAGGTTTCAGAAAGACCTTTACCTCCCGAGGAAGTGGGTTCTCGAATGATCATCAACCCGCTCAGGCCGGGGCCCGTGACTTAAGTTCTTGACTGTAAAAAAAAAAAAAAAAAAAAAAAAATATATATATATATATATATATATATAAAAAAATGAAAAAGGACTGAATATAGTTAAAATTTGAGAAGTTTCTAAACAGATTTGTCCAAATGCAGTTTTGTGTATCCGAAAAAAAATTGGTTGGATACAGGGACAAGCTACAAAACAAAATAAGATGACATGCTTTTTACTTTATGAAAACGGTGCGATGTAATTACAATAAATACATTTGAAGTTTATAGCATGGTTGATGAATCAAAGTTTCGAGTGTTATCCTTTATTTTTTTATAACTTGTTGTTAGTTATATTAATACTAGCATATTTTCAAATGCAGAAAATAAATCAGAAATTAATGTTCTTTAGAGATTTACTCTATATACCAGAATCACCAGTTCTATCTTACGTTAGTGTGAAACACTCACTGAAACCATAAAATACTTCTTACGGTTTTCTTTCAAGAGATACGGAAAGATGTTTATTAAAAAAAAAAAAAATCCCACTGGATGATATAAAACTCGAGACATACAAACATTTCAATGTAAATGAAGAAAAAAGGAGACAGTGTACCTCCTTTTCATGTTTCTTTCTTTCCTCTACTCTTCTTAATGAGCCAGAAAAAGAAAGATTTGCATATAATAAAATTCCCAATTTGAATTTAACTTCATCGTCAGAATTCTTTGTAAGATTTGGGAAAGAAAGGCAGACGGTATCTTGAAAAGGCGTGGTGCTCGGCCATTTGCCAAGACGGGATTTCTGAGGTTTCCAGTTAGCCAGAATAAAACGATAATAAGAGGTCGAATTCAGTACTACAGTTGCCTTCCAAATGACATTCCAAATGCTGTTGAATTTTTGAATCATGAAACATTTTGGAAATTTAATGAAATCTTGTTCATATGGATATGATATATGAGTTCGCAGTACCCGGTTATCCTAAAAACTTGATCGATATATATATAAGATAAATTATACAGTTAACCAGCCAGGTACATTATCTTCTTTAATTCAATAGTAGCTTCATTCATTATGTAGCAGTGTGGGTCTATGTAGACGTATGTCTGGCAATAACTACACATATGTACATACACACGCGTACGCACACACACACACACACACACACACACACACACACACACACACACACACACACACACACACACACACACACACACACACACACACACACACACACACACACACACACACACACACACACACACACACACACACACATACACACACACACACAACAACACACACACACACACACACACACACACACTCACACACACACACACACACACACACACACACACACACACACACACACACACACACACACACACACACACACACACACACACACACACACACACACGCACGCACACACACACACACACACACACACACGCACGCACACACACACACGCACACACACACACACACACACACACACACACACACACACACACACACACACACACACACACACACACACACACACACACACACACACACACACACACACACACACACTTAATAACTTTCGCTGCAAATACATGATACGGAGACAAGTTAAGACCTTTCATCTCTGTTTACAAATTCTATCGTTTGAAGTTATTTTAGCACATCTCTTTACATGTTTGTAGCCTGCCTTTACTAAGTGGGCGTTAGAGTACATACATACATGCATACATACATACATACATACATACATGCATACATACATACATGTATACATACATACATACATACATACATACATACATGCATACATACATACATGTATACATACATACATACATACATACATACATACATACATACATACATACATACATACATACATACATACATACATACATACATACATACATACATGTATACATACATACATACATACATACATACATACATACATACATACATACATACATACATACATACATACATACATACATACATACATACATACATACATACATACATACATACGTACATACTACTTTCATATCCTCGTACATACATATTCGTGAAGAGCTGGAGTCCAGGAACCATTTATTTGGAAGAAAGTACCTACTGGACTTGTCATTTGAAGCTTATTTTATATATTTTTTGGAGTGTAAGGGTTAACGGGGGTTATCTAACCAAATGTACCAGGTATGCATTACAAATGCATTAGGATCAATCAGTCAAGCTCATCTGAAGAACTCCACAGATATAATAAATAGGTTAAATAACGTCGATTTCAAAGGAAAAGAAATGGCAAGCTTCTATGTAAAGGCCTTATTCACCTCCGTACCAAAAGAAGGAGCTATGGAAGCAGTAAAAGAGGCAGTAGACAAGATTAGTGAGAACGAACTACCAGTATCCAAGTCTGATTACATTAAGCTCATTTCATTGTGCGTCAGTTTTGATCCATTTACATTCAGCGGGAAGGTATATCGACAACATCAGGGACTGGCAATGGGCTCCCCGCTCAGTGCCGTAATGGCTTCTTTATTTATGGAAATAATGGAAAGGGATGGATATATTAAAATAATGGGAAGAAACTCTACCTGGTACCGCTACGTTGACGATGTGATTTCCATTTATCCAAGAGAGACGAATTTAGAAAACAAACTACGAAGACTGAATAACGTGCATGAAAATATACAATTCACGATAGAAAAAGAAGAAGAAAAGAAATTACCATTTCTAGACACGATAATATGGAGGAATGATGAAGGTCCAAAGTTTACTGTATACAGAAAACCTACGAACAAAGATGATTACATACACTATCTCTCTGCACACAATGACAGGACAAAATCAGGCGTAATAATAGGATTCTTCTTGAGGGCATTAAGAGTTTGCAGCCAGGAACATTTAGAAGAAGAGAATAAATACATTATGGATTCATTCATGAAACTGGGTTACCCAAGGGAATTAATATTAAAACTAAAACACAAAGCAAAAGGAATAATGAGACGAAAAAATGACAGGAGCGAAAATACGGACAGAGACACAAGAAAATTTCTAGTACTTCCTAAGTCAAAAACAGCCAACAACATTACCAAATACTTACAAAAAATAGGAATGAACATTGCCGTCACTTCAGGACAGAAGATTAGAGACTTGGTCGGTCATAAAGGTGAGATCAGGACTGATCAGGTCAACAAAGAAAGCACAGTGTACAAAATTCCATGTGGTGATTGCCAACGAGCCTACTATGGAGAAACGAGTAAGGGGACTAAGGTAAGAATGACACAACACAAATCAGACTTAAGACATCACAGAACATCAAATGCTATAGTAGTACACGCAGAGGAGTATGGACATCTACCGGACTGGAATAACATAAAAACAATTCACACAGGAATGAGTAAGAAAATCAGGAAAGCAATGGAAGCAGCATATATTAATAAGGAAGAATGTATAAATAATAGAAAAGGGTTTATCAGTTGGTCTAAAATAGGGGCGGAATTAGCAGTACACGACTGGCCAAAGGAAAATGAGGAGGCGGAACATAGAGCGGATCAATCGTCCGCGGATCAATCGTCAGCGGACCAACCATCCACGGATCAATCGTCAGCGGCCCGGTCGTCCACCAGGCCATTAACTAGGAGACGTCCTCCGGACGATATATAATCTTGTAACCCCCTTGTACTACTTAGTCTCTCTGAAGAAGGTGTAAATAGCCGAAACGTTAGAGAAATAAACTCATCTCTGACTTGTGTGTTTCTTTACCACCCTCCTATCTTCATCTGTCCAGATGGATAATACACACACATATATATATATATATATATATATATATATATATATATATATTATACAAAAAAGTACATACATGGATACGTTCATGCATACACTATACAAACATGGAGAGTTCTCGAGTTACAAAGGAGTTTACAATGTAAATGGTTATTCAAAAGTCGAAAAAAATATTAAGTTATAAACTGTATTGCTGTGTAGAATGTACCGACGAGTTTTAATGTGTTCGTAACCTAAATATGAACTCACTGTAGTGTATTGCTATATCAATGTATTCAAAAGCAAAAGATGTACAAAATAAGGGAATGCTTGATGTAATAAACAAAAAACAAAAAACAAATAAATACACGTGTTATTCATAAAATGAAACTTACTTGGACAATAGAGTGTGGATTTGTAAATGATTTTCAGTATTGTACACATACATATATACATATATAAATATGCATGAATATAAAAACATATAACAGTCTTGCAAACAAATTTGAGTTCAAGGTTCGTTTTTTGGTGTCCCTGTATGCATTATATACAGAATATAAATCCCATACAAACGTAGATACAAATATTATGTATGTAATTATAGAAATCCGAATGCGTGCACGCATACACACAAAAATATAGTTGATACCAATGACCACCGTAAGTATTAGGGATATGGGAAGGCGGACCTTTGAGCGCTTCGAGTTCTCGGAATGGAACACATATATCTTTGTTAACCTTCGGATATTCTGTCAACTGAACTACGAGACCCATACCCCAATGTACACCCACGAATATGTACACACACACACACACACACACACACACACACACACACACACACACACACACACACACACACACACACACACACACACACACACACACACACACACACACACACACACACACACACACACACACACACACACACACACACACACACACACACACACACACACACACACACACACACACACACACACACACACACACACACACACATATGTTGGGGTGTACGTGCGTGCTAGTGGCATTGTATACGATTGTCATGTATTGTACTTGTGAGTAGATTGGGGAATGGATGCTTTCCCCTTTTGTATATAAATACTATGAAATTTATTTATATTATTTTATTAAAATTATTGTATGGATTCCATTTCCACGTGCCAATTTTGTGAAGGAACTATGCTGTCGTGTATGCTTCCCGACAAACTAGGCTGCATCCACGCAACGCAGTTTCTAGCTCGCCTTCTAAGTGTACGCATGTTTTGTCATAGTGCTTTAATAATTTATCTAATATACTATTTCCCCTTATAATATACTTTTGTTAGCCACCTGAATACGTATGGTGGTAGTGAGTTAAACAATATTGTGAATGTTTCATTTTGTGCATTCTTATTTCGGAACACTATTTTGAACTTTGAAAATTTGAGATCTTTGACTAGCCAATTTCGTGGCAGCGTGTGTTTGTGTTTTCTCCAACATTTTTCTCCATTTTTTTCAGCTAAGTGTTTATGTCGAGTGATTTGAAACAATTTGTACTAGTGACTTATGATTTTTGTGAAAATTGGAACATTATTCTCCGAGCTCGCCAGATGATTTTTTTCCCCCATCGACTGTAAATCTGGAGCCCGGATAGTATAGGATTTCTGAACAATATTATATCTACGTAATCCTATCGGATATTTATTGCGTTCGCTGCCTTCTCCAGTGGCTGGCCCCTTTCAGTGTTTTGCATTGTACTCAGGCTTATACTTTTTATGCATGCAATGCGGTAGTGTATTATCTAGATATTTGAATCTTTTATATATAATTACTTTTCTGGTCAGGCATGTTGCATTGTTTTTGACGGCCTTGTTTGCTTACGTCGTGTTATTTATGCTGTGACGTCACTTAATGACGGTAACGTTTTCTTTGTTCATTAGATAATTGCTTTCTTATAATTCTTTCATTGAGAATCTTGGAATTGTGATTCATAGAAAATTTTGGTAAATACGTACCTAAATTGTGAATAATTTAGTTTGTATCAATAACGCTCTTGCTTTGTGTATCAGACCGAATATTATTGTTTACGTTCTTTCATGTGATTCAGTCTTCCGATTCAAGGAGTGTATTCATTACAATTGCCATTATTAATTATTTTATTTGTTTTGGCTTTGATATTACCACGAAATAGTTTGTTGTTATCTTATCCCTCTTTTGTTATGTCTAAACAGAAGGTACCTTCATTTCTTTATTCCCCAAATCCTTCTGTTCTTAAATTTTCTGGTGATGATCTCCAATATAAAGCTAGTAATTTTATTCGCCAGTACAAAATTGTATTGTAAATGCTAATGTTTCAACGGGTTAGAGAAATTTCTTTCGTGAGGTCACATCTTGTGCCTAATTCATTGGGTTCTGAGATATTAGGTTACAATTATGAACTGTTTCGGTATAATTTCCTTTAAAATATTTCTGATACCCCCGTAGGCAATTCCTTCCAATGGTGTTTTAAGCTGGCTGATGTTCTTACATCTAAATTGGGCACTCTTTACTATAGGTGTACTCAAGCCCAAGCCAGAAAAATGCTTGAATTAATAGTAGTGAATAGACTCAGAGAACACATCGAGAGATATAATTAAATTCGTGACACCTAGCATGGTTTCTCCAAGGGTAAGTCATGTGTGACTAATCTTCTATCACTTTACACTAAAGTATTTAAGGTGTCAGATAACAATGTTAATTACTAATGGGGTGGTCAACGAATGGAATAGACTTAGTAACCATGTAGTGAGCGCTTGATACTATCGGTTGTTTTAAGAACGGTTAGACAACTTTATGGATGGGGATGACAGGTGGTGATGGGTATGGAGCTGCCTAGTGTAGGCCTTATGGTCTCTTAAAGTCTCCTTCATTCTTATGTTCTTGTGTTGTTGAAACTCTCGATTTTCTCTCCCATTCAGAGTGAGTTCATCATGGCACTATCACTTTAGATAGGTTCCGCCTTCTTTTAGAATTTCTGTTCTACATCCTCTTTTTGGTACATTTTGAGAAGAGAATTGCATCTTCTCTCAGCTATAAGACAGACTATCTTTCGCAACAAGGTTTTTATGTAAACTTAGGGAAGTTCCTTCTGGTTCCTTGTGTATTAGCAATGCTCAGCAAAATGCCAATGCTCCTAGTTCTCCTCCTCCACACCCTCAGTCTTTAGTTCCTACTCACAGCTCCCCTTCGTCTACATTTACCCCTCCTGTACTCACATGTACCTATTGTAACAAGTCAAGTCATTCCAGTGGTTTTTGTTTTCATTGTAAGCGTCATGTATGCAAGTCAAGGCAGTCCCCGGTCCGTAGAAATTTATCGAATGTTTCTTTTAATGTGACGCATGACCTCTCTAGAGTAGAGCCGCATGATAAGCTTAGCTACTGTCATATCCATGGTCATTGTAAACACTTAATTGATCAGTATTTCAAGGTTTTGAAATTTAGAGCTGAGACATCTCATCAGCCTTAACAACCTCAGTCCTATTTTTCACCAGCGCCCGTTTCACAAGCCAAAGGTTTGACAAGTATCGTGTGGTCCCAGATCATCCCCTTGGTGGCTGCTGAGCCTTTTCAATTACTGACCTGGTCCATTAGGAGTTACAGATCGTGTGGTTCATAGAATTGATCTCCAGGCAGGTGCTCGACCTGTTCACGTTCCCTCACTCTGGTCGGCTTATAGCACAGTCCTTAGTTGATGTGCCACGTGAAGGCGTTGTACAAGAGTCTCAATCGGAGTGGAACTCGCCACTCCTCCTGGTTTCTAAGAAGGATGGACCTTTTCGTTCTGTTATTGATTATAGGCGAGTTAACGAGGTCACTATTTCAGACCATTACCCTTTTGCCTGTATTAAGTGACCTTCTCCAGTCCATTGGCAATGGCAATACGGTGTTCACTACCTCAGCCTTAAAATCGGGTTTTTGGCAAATACTCCTGGATGAGAAGTCTCGTAAGGTCACGGCCTTTTCAACTCCCAATAGACATTGTGAATGTCTTCGTTGCCCCATGGGGCTGCTAAATGCTCCCTTGACTTGCCAGCGCTTGATTAACTCCATTCTCATGACCTAGCAGACAACGGGCTTTTTGTTTACCTGAATGATTCAATCTTAGTTTCCAAGGATGTGGAGAGCAACTTTGCTAAGTTGTCCATAGTCTTGCAACGGTTTGCTGATGTTGGATTAAAACCCAATTTGCATAGGTTCTCTTTTCCAAAAGTTTAGCATCCAATTCCTAGGTCATGTTGTAGACACACATGATATGCACATTACTAGCCAAAAGATCAATGCAGTTAGGTCCTTCCCTACACCTAAGTCAGTTGAATACGTACGTTCTTTTCTTGGGCTGTCAGGGTACTATCGTGCGTTTACTAGGAATTTTGCTTCAATTGCTTTACCTTTAATACATCTCCTCAAGAAGAATTCTTCTTTCCAGTGGCGTGATGTTCATCAGGAAAGGTTTGATTCCTTGAAGCTTGCACTTACTGAAGTGCCTGTGTTGGCATTCCCGGACTATAGCCTTCCCTTTACTATTTGTATAGATGCTTCTGGTACAGGTATTGGAGCTGTACTTATGCAACAAGTAGATGGATGTAGACCCCATGTTCTTGCATATGCTAGTCGCATTCTTAGCAAGCCTGATTCTCGTCACTCTCTTACCCATTTGGAGGTCCTGACAGTGGTGTGGGCTTTAATGTATTTGCGTGATATAATTTTTGGATATCCTTTTACACTCTACATGGACCACACTGCTGTCACTAAGCTTTTCAAGGGGAAAAAATCTTTCAGACCGCCTAGCCAGATGGTTTCTCACGATTGAGGATTTTAACTCAACCCATAAGCATATTCCAGGGCGTGCAAACAATGTTGCTGATGCACTGGGTATTGCCTCTCATGTAGCCCAGTGTAGTTCTTGTGCCCAGAACAAAGGGTCTACGTACACTGCTTCCATCTTAGAGTACCCTACTCCTTCTCTCACTTTTCAGACTGTGACTATAGACCTTTTACAACATCCTTGTAGTACTCAAGGTTCTGTGTATGCCCTTGTGTGTGTGGACCATTTTAATCGTTTTGTAATATTGGCTCCCTTACGTAGCAAGTCTTCTCCAGTAGTAGCCCATGCTTTAGTTTCTCATGCTTTTTGTCCATAGTGACAATGGGTAGGAATTTAGAAATGAGGTTTTAGCGAGCATTTGTGAGCGTTACGGCATCACGAAGACATTCGTGACTGCATACCATCATGCGTCTTATAGTCTTGTAGAGAGGAAGAATAGGAAGATTTTGGATATACTTCATGAATCTTAGGAGGACTGGCTTCCACATATCAGTGCTTGTATTAACATCACCATTAATGTCTCTATGGGCAAGACGCCTCATTACGTCATCTATGGAGTGGAAAAACGGCTCCCATATGATGTGCTTGACAGCCCTGCTCGTCCCCTCTACAATATTGAGGACTATAGTCAACTCCAATGTTATACATTGCATAATATTTTATAGTACTGTAAGAGATCAAATTGATGTCTTCAAAGGCAAAATGTTGAAACACCAA
The DNA here is from genome assembly GCF_046742065.1 of Oratosquilla oratoria. Lineage (NCBI taxonomy): Eukaryota > Metazoa > Arthropoda > Malacostraca > Stomatopoda > Squillidae > Oratosquilla > Oratosquilla oratoria. The sequence goes on along the minus strand of NC_134817.1, from coordinate 41,294,338 downwards.
CATCTCCGAGCTAAGCCTGTTAATATCAGTATTGGTGATCATGCTTACAAGAGCATGCCTGACCGCCAATCCAAATTTAATTGTAGATTTACAGGCCCCCTTTAGTTACTGGGAAGTTCCATCCTAATAAATTCAGGATCTTTGATCCTTTCCAGCGGCTGAGCAAAGCGGTGCATGTTGATAGGTGACAAGAGTGACAAGAGTGCCTATCCCTGTATTTACTTAACCTCCTCCAAGGCTCCCTGTACAAACTCTGTCTTCTGTATCTACTCCTCACACTTATAACACAATGTAACACATGTTTTGTTTATTTGTATTTTTTCATGTTTATATATGTATTTCGTGTTACTGAATCCAAATATTACATTAGTTTTGACGTAACATCGATATTTCTTTATTTATTCTTGATTTTATATTTTATTGTTATATACGCAACCTTTCTCTACAGTAGTTAATTGATTCAATCTACTTTAGCATTCTAAGGATAATTATACAACATCTAGTATTTTTTTCATAATATGAAGTGTATTTAAGAGCTACAATATTAGTAAGAACAAAATAAACAACACAACTTTGCACTGCAAGTGTTTTGATGACTTCTCATGATTAGAAGTACTTTGACGATCGAGATTTTCTAGAATGCATGCTTTCGTCTTTTCTGACTAGTGACCATATGTAATCTCCCATCATAGCAGTATTCCATCGTCCTTGATATCTTCTTTCCATAGTTGCGATATCCTGATGAAATCTCTCGCCATGCTCCTCACTGACAGCCCCCAAGTTTTCGGGGAAGAAATCTAGGTGAGAATGCAAGAAATGTATCTTCAAGGACATACGACAACCAAGTTTCCTGAAGTTCTCAATAAGCTTTGCCACTATTTGTTTATAATTAGGGTCCTTGTGATTTCCTAGGAATCCACGAACTACATCACGAAATGAACACCAAGCTTCTCTTTCAACTTTCGTCATCGCTCTTTCCAGTTTCTCCGACTTCAACATTTTGTTTACCTGGGGTCTAACAAATATACCACCCTTGAGCTTAGCCTCAGATAGCTTGGGAAACATGAGACAAATTTCTTGGAATGTTTCGCCTCCAAAATCCAAAGCCTTCACAAACTGTTTAATTAACTCTAGCTTGATATGAAGTGGGGGTAATACAACTTTTTTCGAATCTACTAGAGGCTGTCTGAGAACATTTAACATTCCTGTCTGCAGTTCAAGAAAACAGGAATATTTTGTGTATCACCACAAACATCCCATTTGAATTCAGCATAATTGATTTTTTCAAGAAGCTGTTTGACATTATGATAGTTTTCTTTCTTCTGTACTGAGTGTGCAAGAGGCAAAGATGGGTTTTTATTTCCATTGTGGAGCAATACTGCTTTGAGACTTCGTGTTGAGCTATCTATGAACAGTCGCCATTCTGCAGGATCATGTTCGAGTCCAAGGGCTGTAAACAAACCAGTAACATCCTTACAATAACACATATCATCACTAAAGTCATAGTAAATTTTAAATTCTTCATGTCGTTTCCGGTACACATATGTCCTGCAGTCTTCTCCTAGTAGATTCCATTCTTTCATTGTAAGAAGCTCAGCTCCTGACTTAGTAAGACCTAAGTCTCTGATTAAGTCATCTAGCTCACTCTGACTTGGAAAGTGAGGCTCCGAAGTCGTTCTTGGTGCGAAATCTTCGTCTCCCATTTCATGGCTGCTGCTACCTGCTGACCCTTCAGATGAAATTTCCATTGCATCTTCCATCTGGAAAGAAAGAAATAACTAAATATAGCAACTTCAACAAAGACGAATAGCATTAGTATTCCATATATCTTTAGGAAAGTGAATGTATATTAAGTACTTAATATTGAAGTTAATTAAAAGTAAAGAGAGTATGATAAAAATAAACTTGCATTTTCTGGTGGTTGTGGTACTGGTAAGCTATCATCATGTGGGACAGGTGCTCTAGATGATGGTATGTCTGGATACTGCAGAGCTTGTCTTCCTTTCACTTTCCTGTACTTCGTCACATCAATCATACAAAAGTAGCAGTCGTCGTGATGGTTCTTCGGCTCTCTCCATATTCTAGGAATAGCAAAAGGCATTGCCCTTCCTGTACCTCTCAGCCATCCTTCTAGAGTAGATTGGCAGCTTCCACATATCACATGAGGTGCCCATGGCTTGTCCTGGTCACCCATGGGCATTCCGAAATAGAGTCTGTACGCTATCCACACTTTAGCACCTCTCACGATCTTATGTAGTACTTGTTTTTTTCCAATATAATAACCACACACATAGCAAAATGTATCAGGAGAATTTTCACATCCTCTAGTAGCCTTCTTAACAGGTAAATAGTTCAGTCATTGATCTGAAAGAGAAAATTAGATAAACATTTAGTAGCAGACCACATAACAATTCCAAAATATACATGGTAACATTGAAATTATATGTATTTCTATAACGGTCGATGATACAGAAAAAATAATTGCATATTTGAAATCAGCAGGAAAAATGGATCAATAAACTCTAAAAAAATACAATAAACAAAACTTTTGAAAAAAAAATGTTAGGTTGTGTAATCTTCGTTCATGGGGTCCCATGTCTTCATAATTGTATATGTGCATTGTTTATGTTATTCATAAATGCCTTGACCTATACTTTGTATATTGTTTCTCTATTAAGTGTATTGTTTGTATAATGTATATAGCTTGTTTAGCTACTGAGTGTATTGTTTTGTATTATGTGTATCTTTTGTTTAGCTATTAAGTGTCATGTCCCGGACGTCCAGCAATTGCTGATTTTTTGTCTCATGTTAACTGGTGCCATTCCTTTTGTGTACAAGTTCTTTTGTGCATTTCTTGTACTTGCATACAGTTCTTATATATATATATATATATATATATATGCACACACACACACACACACACACACACACACACACACACACACACACACACACACACACACACACACACACACACACACACACATATATATATATATATATATATATATATTCTTGTTTTGTTTTGTGCGTGTATTTCTATGTATTGTCCTTATGTCGTGCAATTATGTAAGCTATGTTTATGTATCTGGGTGTGCTAATGTCATCATTCATTTCCACACTTTTGTAATTTGCCTTAATGTGTGTGGACTGTGTTATATATGGTTAGCTTTTGTCTTGTCCAGTCTTTTCTTTTTTTCGTTTGCTCGGTGGAGTCACCGAGTGGTGGTGGCCGAGCGATATTGTGATGTGCGTACATGCTAGTGGTATTGTACACGAATGTCATGCATTGTACTTTTGAGTAGATTGTGAAATACATGTTTTCCCCTTTTGTATATAGATACTATGAAATTTATTTATGTAATTTATTAACATTATTGTATGTATTGCATTTCCACGTGCCAACATTGTAAAGGAACTATGCGGTCGTGTATGATTCCCGCCAAACCAGGCTGCATCCACGCAAGGCAGTTTCTAGTTCGCCTTTTAAGTGTACGCACGTTTTGTTGTAGTGCTTTAATTTATCTAATGCACTATTTTCTTTTGTAATATATTTTTATTAGCCATCCGCATACACACATACACACACACGAATGCAAACATGCACACACACACACACACACACACACACACACACACACACACACACACACACACACACACACACACACACACACAGACACACACACACACACACACACACACACACACACACACACACACACACACATACACACACACACACACACACACACACACACACAGACACACACACACACACACACACACACACACACACACACACACACACACACACACTCACACACACACACACACACACACACACACACACACACACACACACACACACACACACACACACACACACACACACACACACATATATATATATATATATATATATATATATACATATATGTATATGTATATATATGTGTATATATATATATATATACATATTTGTATGCAAAGAAATCACAAAACACCCGTGATAAAATATTTTTGCAGAAACCACCGGGAAATTGAAAAAACAGATACCGAACGTTTTCTAAATAGACGAAAACGTTCGGTATCTATTTTTTTCAATTTCCCGGTGGTTTCTGCAAAAAAAAACCATATATGTATATGTATATATATGTATATATATATATATATATGTATGTGTGTGTGTGTGTGTGTGTGTGTGTGTGTGTGTGTGTGTGTGTTGTGTGTGTGTGTGTGTGTGTGTGTGTGTGTGTGTGTGTGTGTGTGTGTGTGTGTGTGTGTGTGTGTGTGTGTGTGTGTGTGTGTGTACATAAAGGTTTTAGTTATGCACAGGTCTTCAATACAAAGAATTCCTTTAAGACATTGGGATCTTGCGGTTTAGAAATAGCCCATATTAATATGAGTGCCATATGGACAATAACAAATCTCACGGTATGGCAACCTCGTTATAACCGCGCCTGGTTGGCTTATGCACTGAACGTTTGAGTTCAACGGACAGTCAAGCACTCTTATGACGAAGATGTTGCCATTACGTGAGGTCTGTTATTGACGCAGTCGTTGGGACGGACTCTTGGTAGAGAACCTCGTTTGCCTGCTGGTGCCGAGTGTCGGGCCAGAAGACCCGGCAAGTTCGTGAACAGGAAGAGCAAACACGAGGGAGAGAAAACGGAGTGCTGATGAGGTGTTTGGATGTGGAGGTGGGAGAGCGGAGAGGGAAGAAGAGGGAATGGAGGCGCATGGAGATGTGGAAGGAAGTAGGGATGGACTGAATGTGTTAATTTGTATTCACTTGAGGTCCTTCGTGTTGAAAGTGGCTGCTGGGATTTAGAAGAATGTCTCCAAAGGACAGAGGTAAAAATATAAAAATAAAATAAAATAAACATGATCATCTGAATGTGATTAATAAAAATATACAAACTTCTTTCTGTCATCGACGGCTGAATTTTTAAAATGAAGCCCATCATTCATTCAAGAGAAGGAAAAGTTAAAACAAAAAACTACGAAACTGCAAATTTCACGTTACAGCAACATTTTCCACTATAAACCGATTCTGTAATTGTTCATGTTTTTTCTTTTGTAAATTGACACAGGCAAATGCAAAAACAGTGCCAGTTTCTGCATTCAAAATAATCGTTTCAGTAATTCATATATGTGGCTTCACAAAATTAACAATGTCCATATCGCTCAAAGGATTAATACATAAGTGTACTATGTTCAAATGCAATTCGTGTTTGTGTGTGAGTGTGTGAGTGTGTGTGTATGTGTGTGCGTATGTGTGTGTGTGTGTGTGTGTGAGTGTGTGTGTGTGTGTGTGTGTGTGTGTGTGTGTGTGTGTGTGTGTGTGTGTGTGTGTGTGTGTGTGTGTGTGTGTGTGTGTGTGTGTGTGTGTGTGTGTGTGTGCGTGAGTGTGTGTGTATGGGTGTGTGTGTGTGTGTGTGTGTGTGTGTGTGTGTGTGTGTGTGTGTGTGTGTGTGTGTGTGTGTGTGTGTTTGTCTGTGTGTGTAAGTGTAATTATGTGTATATATGCGTGCGTTCACTGAAACACCATAGATGTATAAGACCTGAAACCACGAATGAAGAATTACCATACCTACTAGCTGTACCTCTCCATAAGATCACTTTGAAAATCTATCTGCATACCAACAGCTTTCTCCCCCTTATAATGGAGGTAGCCAAGTCAGAGGCAGGCACCTATTCCCATCCATTTCACTTCCCTCTAGCAGTCTCCACCCTTCCCAAGTCAACTCCTTATGGAGGACGGGTCATCCTTCCATCCGCAATTGGTCACACACAATGTAGTAAGACGCAATACATTCACAGCAAGGCCGCTTCACTAA